>NW_026961612.1:0-195121 GCF_963924245.1 Chroicocephalus ridibundus
CCAATCTACAGAAACGTCTTGCGGTATCTCCTACAGGGAAAGTGCCAGGAGGGAATTGTCGAGCTTGTTCTCAGTGTCTCTGAGAATTGCTCTGATTATCCCTGTGACCTCTTTGCTAAGACTCTCCAGAGAGCCGTCCTCAAAACCAACACACATCTTGACATATCTCCCTCATTGATCGCAGTGTCTCCAGGAACGGCATTCAAGGAGCCAGGAACTTTTCTCCCTACACTGTCCATTGAGTTGTCCTCAAAACCAATATACATCCTGCTATATCTCCCACATGGAAAGTGCCAGGAGGGAGAAGTGGCGATTATGTTTAGACTTTCTCGGAACTGCTTCAAATCAACTAGATATCTTTGTGCTGTAAATCTCCCAACAGCCAAACGCAAAAGCAGCAAACATCTCGCTGTATGTCCCACATCCAAAGTGCCAAGAGAGAGCTTGCTCTCCCTGTCTTTGAGTACTGTTTTCGCTGTGCCGGTTACCTCTTTGCTAACATTCTCTTCAGCGCTGCAGGGAAACCAGGAACCACGTGGAGAAGGCACCCACACTGAAAGTGCCTGGAGGGAACATTGGGGCTTCTTCTCAGTGTCTCTGACATAGGGTTTCACTGTCCCGGGAAAGTCTCTGCTAACACCCTGCAGAGCGCTGTGCCCAATCTACAGAAACGTCTTGCGGTATCTCCTACAGGGAAAGTGCCAGGAGGGAACTGTCCATCTTGTTCTCAGTGTCTCTGAGAATTGCTCTGATTATCCCTGTGACCTCTTTGCTAAGACTCTCCAGAGAGCCGTCCTCAAAACCAACACACATCTTGACATATCTCCCACATTGATCGCAGTGTCTCCAGGAACGGCATTCAAGGAGCCAGGAACTTTTCTCCCTACACTGTCCATTGAGTTGTCCTCAAAACCAATATACATCCTGCTATATCTCCCACATGGAAAGTGCCAGGAGGGAGAAGTGGCGATTATGTTTAGACTTTCTCGGAACTGCTTCAAATCAACTAGATATCTTTGTGCTGTAAATCTCCCAACAGCCAAACGCAAAAGCAGCAAACATCTCGCTGTATGTCCCACATCCAAAGTGCCAAGAGAGAGCTTGCTCTCCTGTCTTTGAGTACTGTTTTCGCTGTGCCGGTTACCTCTTTGCTAACATTCTCTTCAGCGCTGCAGGGAAACCAGGAACCACGTGGAGAAGGCACCCACACTGAAAGTGCCTGGAGGGAACATTGGGGCTTCTTCTCAGTGTCTCTGACATAGGGTTTCACTGTCCCGGGAAAGTCTCTGCTAACACCCTGCAGAGCGCTGTGCCCAATCTACAGAAACGTCTTGCGGTATCTCCTACAGGGAAAGTGCCAGGAGGGAACTGTCCATCTTGTTCTCAGTGTCTCTGAGAATTGCTCTGATTATCCCTGTGACCTCTTTGCTAAGACTCTCCAGAGAGCCGTCCTCAAAACCAACACACATCTTGACATATCTCCCTCATTGATCGCAGTGTCTCCAGGAACGGCATTCAAGGAGCCAGGAACTTTTCTCCCTACACTGTCCATTGAGTTGTCCTCAAAACCATATACATCCTGCTATATCTCCCACATGGAAAGTGCCAGGAGGGAGAAGTGGCGATTTATGTTTAGACTTTCTCGGAACTGCTTCAAAATCAACTAGATATCTTTGTGCTGTAAATCTCCCAACAGCCAAACGCAAAAGCAGCAAACATCTCGCTGTATGTCCCACATCCAAAGTGCCAAGAGAGAGCTTGCTCTCCCCTGTCTTTGAGTACTGTTTTCGCTGTGCCGGTTACCTCTTTGCTAACATTCTCTTCAGCGCTGCAGGGAAACCAGGAACCACGTGGAGAAGGCACCCACACTGAAAGTGCCTGGAGGGAACATTGGGGCTTCTTCTCAGTGTCTCTGACATAGGGTTTCACTGTCCCGGAAAGTCTCTGCTAACACCCTGCAGAGCGCTGTGCCCAATCTACAGAAACGTCTTGCGGTATCTCCTACAGGGAAAGTGCCAGGAGGGAACTGTCCATCTTGTTCTCAGTGTCTCTGAGAATTGCTCTGATTATCCCTGTGACCTCTTTGCTAAGGACTCTCCAGAGAGCCGTCCTCAAAACCAACACACATCTTGACATATCTCCCTCATTGATCGCAGTGTCTCCAGGAACGGCATTCAAGGAGCCAGGAACTTTTCTCCCTACACTGTCCATTGAGTTGTCCTCAAAACCAATATACATCCTGCTATATCTCCCACATGGAAAGTGCCAGGAGGGAGAAGTGGCGATTATGTTTAGACTTTCTCGGAACTGCTTCAAATCAACTAGATATCTTTGTGCTGTAAATCTCCCAACAGCCAAACGCAAAAGCAGCAAACATCTCGCTGTATGTCCCACATCCAAAGTGCAAGAGAGAGCTTGCTCTCCCTGTCTTTGAGTACTGTTTTCGCTGTGCCGGTTACCTCTTTGCTAACATTCTCTTCAGCGCTGCAGGGAAACCAGGAACCACGTGGAGAAGGCACCCACACTGAAAGTGCCTGGAGGGAACATTGGGGCTTCTTCTCAGTGTCTCTGACATAGGGTTTCACTGTCCCGGGAAAGTCTCTGCTAACACCCTGCAGAGCGCTGTGCCCAATCTACAGAAACGTCTTGCGGTATCTCCTACAGGGAAAGTGCCAGGAGGGAACTGTCCATCTTGTTCTCAGTGTCTCTGAGAATTGCTCTGATTATCCCTGTGACCTCTTTGCTAAGACTCTCCAGAGAGCCGTCCTCAAAACCAACACACATCTTGACATATCTCCCACATTGATCGCAGTGTCTCCAGGAACGGCATTCAAGGAGCCAGGAACTTTTCTCCCTACACTGTCCATTGAGTTGTCCTCAAAACCAATATACATCCTGCTATATCTCCCACATGGAAAGTGCCAGGAGGGAGAAGTGGCGATTATGTTTAGACTTTCTCGGAACTGCTTCAAATCAACTAGATATCTTTGTGCTGTAAATCTCCCAACAGCCAAACGCAAAAGCAGCAAACATCTCGCTGTATGTCCCACATCCAAAGTGCCAAGAGAGAGCTTGCTCTCCCTGTCTTTGAGTACTGTTTTCACTGTCCCGGTTACCTCTTTGCTAACATTCTCTTCAGCGCTGCAGGGAAACCAGGAACCACGTGGAGAAGGCACCCACACTGAAAGTGCCTGGAGGGAACATTGGGGCTTCTTCTCAGTGTCTCTGACATAGGGTTTCACTGTCCCGGGAAAGTCTCTGCTAACACCCTGCAGAGCGCTGTGCCCAATCTACAGAAACGTCTTGCGGTATCTCCTACAGGGAAAGTGCCAGGAGGGAACTGTCCATCTTGTTCTCAGTGTCTCTGAGAATTGCTCTGATTATCCCTGTGACCTCTTTGCTAAGACTCTCCAGAGAGCCGTCCTCAAAACCAACACACATCTTGACATATCTCCCACATTGATCGCAGTGTCTCCAGGAACGGCATTCAAGGAGCCAGGAACTTTTCTCCCTACACTGTCCATTGAGTTGTCCTCAAAACCAATATACATCCTGCTATATCTCCCACATGGAAGTGCCAGGAGGGAGAAGTGGCGATTATGTTTAGACTTTCTCGGAACTGCTTCAAATCAACTAGATATCTTTGTGCTGTAAATCTCCCAACAGCCAAACGCAAAAGCAGCAAACATCTCGCTGTATGTCCCACATCCAAAGTGCCAAGAGAGAGCTTGCTCTCCCTGTCTTTGAGTACTGTTTTCGCTGTGCCGGTTACCTCTTTGCTAACATTCTCTTCAGCGCTGCAGGGAAACCAGGAACCACGTGGAGAAGGCACCCACACTGAAAGTGCCTGGAGGGAACATTGGGGCTTCTTCTCAGTGTCTCTGACATAGGGTTTCACTGTCCCGGGAAAGTATCTGCTAACACCCTGCAGAGCGCTGTGCCCAATCTACAGAAACGTCTTGCGGTATCTCCTACAGGGAAAGTGCCAGGAGGGAACTGTCCATCTTGTTCTCAGTGTCTCTGAGAATTGCTCTGATTATCCCTGTGACCTCTTTGCTAAGACTCTCCAGAGAGCCGTCCTCAAAACCAACACACATCTTGACATATCTCCCTCATTGATCGCAGTGTCTCCAGGAACGGCATTCAAGGAGCCAGGAACTTTTCTCCCTACACTGTCCATTGAGTTGTCCTCAAAACCAATATACATCCTGCTATATCTCCCACATGGAAAGTGCCAGGAGGGAGAAGTGGCGATTATGTTTAGACTTTCTCGGAACTGCTTCAAATCAACTAGATATCTTTGTGCTGTAAATCTCCCAACAGCCAAACGCAAAAGCAGCAAACATCTCGCTGTATGTCCCACATCCAAAGTGCCAAGAGAGAGCTTGCTCTCCCTGTCTTTGAGTACTGTTTTCACTGTGCCGGTTACCTCTTTGCTAACATTCTCTTCAGCGCTGCAGGGAAACCAGGAACCACGTGGAGAAGGCACCCACACTGAAAGTGCCTGGAGGGAACATTGGGGCTTCTTCTCAGTGTCTCTGACATAGGTTTCACTGTCCCGGGAAAGTCTCTGCTAACACCCTGCAGAGCGCTGTGCCCAATCTACAGAAACGTCTTGCGGTATCTCCTACAGGGAAAGTGCCAGGAGGGAACTGTCCATCTTGTTCTCAGTGTCTCTGAGAATTGCTCTGATTATCCCTGTGACCTCTTTGCTAAGACTCTCCAGAGAGCCGTCCTCAAAACCAACACACATCTTGACATATCTCCCTCATTGATCGCAGTGTCTCCAGGAACGGCATTCAAGGAGCCAGGAACTTTTCTCCCTACACTGTCCATTGAGTTGTCCTCAAAACCAATATACATCCTGCTATATCTCCCACATGGAAAGTGCCAGGAGGGAGAAGTGGCGATTATGTTTAGACTTTCTCGGAACTGCTTCAAATCAACTAGATATCTTTGTGCTGTAAATCTCCCAACAGCCAAACGCAAAAGCAGCAAACATCTCGCTGTATGTCCCACATCCAAAGTGCCAAGAGAGAGCTTGCTCTCCTGTCTTTGAGTACTGTTTTCGCTGTGCCGGTTACCTCTTTGCTAACATTCTCTTCAGCGCTGCAGGGAAACCAGGAACCACGTGGAGAAGGCACCCACACTGAAAGTGCCTGAGGGAACATTGGGGCTTCTTCTCAGTGTCTCTGACATAGGGTTTCACTGTCCCGGAAAGTCTCTGCTAACACCCTGCAGAGCGCTGTGCCCAATCTACAGAAACGTCTTGCGGTATCTCCTACAGGGAAAGTGCCAGGAGGGAACTGTCCATCTTGTTCTCAGTGTCTCTGAGAATTGCTCTGATTATCCCTGTGACCTCTTTGCTAAGACTCTCCAGAGAGCCGTCCTCAAAACCAACACACATCTTGACATATCTCCCACATTGATCGCAGTGTCTCCAGGAACGGCATTCAAGGAGCCAGGAACTTTTCTCCCTACACTGTCCATTGAGTTGTCCTCAAAACCAATATACATCCTGCTATATCTCCCACATGGAAAGTGCCAGGAGGGAGAAGTGGCGATTATGTTTAGACTTTCTCGAACTGCTTCAAATCAACTAGATATCTTTGTGCTGTAAATCTCCCAACAGCCAAACGCAAAAGCAGCAAACATCTCGCTGTATGTCCCACATCCAAAGTGCAAGAGAGAGCTTGCTCTCCCTCTCTTTGAGTACTGTTTTCGCTGTGCCGGTTACCTCTTTGCTAACATTCTCTTCAGCGCTGCAGGGAAACCAGGAACCACGTGGAGAAGGCACCACACTGAAAGTGCCTGGAGGGAACATTGGGGCTTCTTCTCAGTGTCTCTGACATAGGGTTTCACTGTCCCGGGAAAGTCTCTGCTAACACCCTGCAGAGCGCTGTGCCCAATCTACAGAAAACGTCTTGCGGTATCTCCTACAGGAAAGTGCCAGGAGGGAACTGTCCATCTTGTTCTCAGTGTCTCTGAGAATTGCTCTGATTATCCCTGTGACCTCTTTGCTAAGACTCTCCAGAGAGCCGTCCTCAAAACCAACACACATCTTGACATATCTCCCTCATTGATCGCAGTGTCTCCAGGAACGGCATTCAAGGAGCCAGGAACTTTTCTCCCTACACTGTCCATTGAGTTGTCCTCAAAACCAATATACATCCTGCTATATCTCCCACATGGGAAAGTGCCAGGAGGGAGAAGTGGCGATTATGTTTAGACTTTCTCGGAACTGCTTCAAATCAACTAGATATCTTTGTGCTGTAAATCTCCCAACAGCCAAACGCAAAAGCAGCAAACATCTCGCTGTATGTCCCACATCCAAAGTGCCAAGAGAGAGCTTGCTCTCCCTGTCTTTGAGTACTGTTTTCGCTGTGCCGGTTACCTCTTTGCTAACATTCTCTTCAGCGCTGCAGGGAAACCAGGAACCACGTGGAGAAGGCACCCACACTGAAAGTGCCTGGAGGGAACATTGGGGCTTCTTCTCAGTGTCTCTGACATAGGGTTTCACTGTCCCGGGAAAGTCTCTGCTAACACCCTGCAGAGCGCTGTGCCCAATCTACAGAAACGTCTTGCGGTATCTCCTACAGGGAAAGTGCCAGGAGGGAACTGTCCATCTTGTTCTCAGTGTCTCTGAGAATTGCTCTGATTATCCCTGTGACCTCTTTGCTAAGACTCTCCAGAGAGCCGTCCTCAAAACCAACACACATCTTGACATATCTCCCACATTGATCGCAGTGTCTCCAGGAACGGCATTCAAGGAGCCAGGAACTTTTCTCCCTACACTGTCCATTGAGTTGTCCTCAAAACCAATATACATCCTGCTATATCTCCCACATGGAAAGTGCCAGGAGGGAGAAGTGGCGATTATGTTTAGACTTTCTCGGAACTGCTTCAAATCAACTAGATATCTTTGTGCTGTAAATCTCCCAACAGCCAAACGCAAAAGCAGCAAACATCTCGCTGTATGTCCCACATCCAAAGTGCCAAGAGAGAGCTTGCTCTCCCTGTCTTTGAGTACTGTTTTCGCTGTGCCGGTTACCTCTTTGCTAACATTCTCTTCAGCGCTGCAGGGAAACCAGGAACCACGTGGAGAAGGCACCCACACTGAAAGTGCCTGGAGGGAAACATTGGGGGCTTCTTCTCAGTGTCTCTGACATAGGGTTTCACTGTCCCGGGAAAAGTCTCTGCTAACACCCTGCAGAGCGCTGTGCCCAATCTACAGAAACGTCTTGCGGTATCTCCTACAGGGAAAGTGCCAGGAGGGAACTGTCCATCTTGTTCTCAGTGTCTCTGAGAATTGCTCTGATTATCCCTGTGACCTCTTTGCTAAGACTCTCCAGAGAGCCGTCCTCAAAACCAACACACATCTTGACATATCTCCCACATTGATCGCAGTGTCTCCAGGAACGGCATTCAAGGAGCCAGGAACTTTTCTCCCTACACTGTCCATTGAGTTGTCCTCAAAACAATATACATCCTGCTATATCTCCCACATGGAAAGTGCCAGGAGGGAGAAGTGGCGATTATGTTTAGACTTTCTCGGAACTGCTTCAAATCAACTAGATATCTTTGTGCAGTAAATCTCCCAACAGCCAACGCAAAAGCAGCAAACATCTCGCTGTATGTCCCACATCCAAAGTGCCAAGAGAGAGCTTGCTCTCCCTGTCTTTGAGTACTGTTTTCACTGTCCCGGTTACCTCTTGCTAACATTCTCTTCAGCGCTGCAGGGAAACCAGGAACCACGTGGAGAAGGCACCCACACTGAAAGTGCCTGGAGGGAACATTGGGGCTTCTTCTCAGTGTCTCTGACATAGGGTTTCACTGTCCCGGGAAAGTCTCTGCTAACACCCTGCAGAGCGCTGTGCCCAATCTACAGAAACGTCTTGCGGTATCTCCTACAGGGAAAGTGCCAGGAGGGAACTGTCCATCTTGTTCTCAGTGTCTCTGAGAATTGCTCTGATTATCCCTGTGACCTCTTTGCTAAGACTCTCCAGAGAGCCGTCCTCAAAAACCAACACACATCTTGACATATCTCCCACATTGATCGCAGTGTCTCCAGGAACGGCATTCAAGGAGCCAGGAACTTTTCTCCCTACACTGTCCATTGAGTTGTCCTCAAAACCAATATACATCCTGCTATATCTCCCACATGGAAAGTGCCAGGAGGGAGAAGTGGCGATTATGTTTAGACTTTCTCGGAACTGCTTCAAATCAACTAGATATCTTTGTGCTGTAAATCTCCAACAGCCAAACGCAAAAGCAGCAAACATCTCGCTGTATGTCCCACATCCAAAGTGCCAGAGAGAGCTGCTCTCCCTGTCTTTGAGTACTGTTTTCGCTGTGCCGGTTACCTCTTTGCTAACATTCTCTTCAGCGCTGCAGGGAAACCAGGAACCACGTGGAGAAGGCACCCACACTGAAAGTGCCTGGAGGGAACATTGGGGCTTCTTCTCAGTGTCTCTGACATAGGGTTTCACTGTCCCGGGAAAGTATCTGCTAACACCCTGCAGAGCGCTGTGCCCAATCTACAGAAACGTCTTGCGGTATCTCCTACAGGAAAGTGCCAGGAGGGAACTGTCCATCTTGTTCTCAGTGTCTCTGAGAATTGCTCTGATTATCCCTGTGACCTCTTTGCTAAGACTCTCCAGAGAGCCGTCCTCAAAACCAACACACATCTTGACATATCTCCCTCATTGATCGCAGTGTCTCCAGGAACGGCATTCAAGGAGCCAGGAACTTTTCTCCCTACACTGTCCATTGAGTTGTCCTCAAAACCAATATACATCCTGCTATATCTCCCACATGGAAAGTGCCAGGAGGGAGAAGTGGCGATTATGTTTAGACTTTCTCGGAACTGCTTCAAATCAACTAGATATCTTTGTGCTGTAAATCTCCCAACAGCCAAACGCAAAAGCAGCAAACATCTCGCTGTATGTCCCACATCCAAAGTGCCAAGAGAGAGCTTGCTCTCCCTGTCTTTGAGTACTGTTTTCACTGTCCCGGTTACCTCTTTGCTAACATTCTCTTCAGCGCTGCAGGGAAACCAGGAACCACGTGGAGAAGGCACCCACACTGAAAGTGCCTGGAGGGAACATTGGGGCTTCTTCTCAGTGTCTCTGACATAGGGTTTCACTGTCCCGGGAAAGTCTCTGCTAACACCCTGCAGAGCGCTGTGCCCAATCTACAGAAACGTCTTGCGGTATCTCCTACAGGGAAAGTGCCAGGAGGGAACTGTCCATCTTGTTCTCAGTGTCTCTGAGAATTGCTCTGATTATCCCTGTGACCTCTTTGCTAAGACTCTCCAGAGAGCCGTCCTCAAAACCAACACACATCTTGACATATCTCCCACATTGATCGCAGTGTCTCCAGGAACGGCATTCAAGGAGCCAGGAACTTTTCTCCCTACACTGTCCATTGAGTTGTCCTCAAAACCAATATACATCCTGCTATATCTCCCACATGGAAAGTGCCAGGAGGGAGAAGTGGCGATTATGTTTAGACTTTCTCGGAACTGCTTCAAATCAACTAGATATCTTTGTGCTGTAAATCTCCCAACAGCCAAACGCAAAAGCAGCAAACATCTCGCTGTATGTCCCACATCCAAAGTGCCAAGAGAGAGCTTGCTCTCCCTGTCTTTGAGTACTGTTTTCGCTGTGCCGGTTACCTCTTTGCTAACATTCTCTTCAGCGCTGCAGGGAAACCAGGAACCACGTGGAGAAGGCACCCACACTGAAAGTGCCTGGAGGGAACATTGGGGCTTCTTCTCAGTGTCTCTGACATAGGTTTCACTGTCCCGGGAAAGTCTCTGCTAACACCCTGCAGAGCGCTGTGCCCAATCTACAGAAACGTCTTGCGGTATCTCCTACAGGGAAAGTGCCAGGAGGGAATTGTCGAGCTTGTTCTCAGTGTCTCTGAGAATTGCTCTGATTATCCCTGTGACCTCTTTGCTAAGACTCTCCAGAGAGCCGTCCTCAAAACCAACACACATCTTGACATATCTCCCTCATTGATCGCAGTGTCTCCAGGAACGGCATTCAAGGAGCCAGGAACTTTTCTCCCTACACTGTCCATTGAGTTGTCCTCAAAACCAATATACATCCTGCTATATCTCCCACATGGAAAGTGCCAGGAGGGAGAAGTGGCGATTATGTTTAGACTTTCTCGGAACTGCTTCAAATCAACTAGATATCTTTGTGCTGTAAATCTCCCAACAGCCAAACGCAAAAGCAGCAAACATCTCGCTGTATGTCCCACATCCAAAGTGCCAAGAGAGAGCTTGCTCTCCCTGTCTTTGAGTACTGTTTTCGCTGTGCCGGTTACCTCTTTGCTAACATTCTCTTCAGCGCTGCAGGGAAACCAGGAACCACGTGGAGAAGGCACCCACACTGAAAGTGCCTGGAGGGAAACATTGGGGCTTCTTCTCAGTGTCTCTGACATAGGGTTTCACTGTCCCGGGAAAGTCTCTGCTAACACCCTGCAGAGCGCTGTGCCCAATCTACAGAAACGTCTTGCGGTATCTCCTACAGGGAAAGTGCCAGGAGGGAACTGTCCATCTTGTTCTCAGTGTCTCTGAGAATTGCTCTGATTATCCCTGTGACCTCTTTGCTAAGACTCTCCAGAGAGCCGTCCTCAAAACCAACACACATCTTGACATATCTCCCACATTGATCGCAGTGTCTCCAGGACGGCATTCAAGGAGCCAGGAACTTTTCTCCCTACACTGTCCATTGAGTTGTCCTCAAACCAATATACATCCTGCTATATCTCCCACATGGAAAGTGCCAGGAGGGAGAAGTGGCGATTATGTTTAGACTTTCTCGGAACTGCTTCAAATCAACTAGATATCTTTGTGCTGTAAATCTCCCAACAGCCAAACGCAAAAGCAGCAAACATCTCGCTGTATGTCCCACATCCAAAGTGCCAAGAGAGAGCTTGCTCTCCCTGTCTTTGAGTACTGTTTTCGCTGTGCCGGTTACCTCTTTGCTAACATTCTCTTCAGCGCTGCAGGAAACCAGGAACCACGTGGAGAAGGCACCCACACTGAAAGTGCCTGGAGGGAACATTGGGGCTTCTTCTCAGTGTCTCTGACATAGGGTTTCACTGTCCCGGGAAAGTCTCTGCTAACACCCTGCAGAGCGCTGTGCCCAATCTACAGAAACGTCTTGCGGTATCTCCTACAGGGAAAGTGCCAGGAGGGAACTGTCCATCTTGTTCTCAGTGTCTCTGAGAATTGCTCTGATTATCCCTGTGACCTCTTTGCTAAGACTCTCCAGAGAGCCGTCCTCAAAACCAACACACATCTTGACATATCTCCCTCATTGATCGCAGTGTCTCCAGGAACGGCATTCAAGGAGCCAGGAACTTTTCTCCCTACACTGTCCATTGAGTTGTCCTCAAAACCAATATACATCCTGCTATATCTCCCACATGGAAAGTGCCAGGAGGGAGAAGTGGCGATTATGTTTAGACTTTCTCGGAACTGCTTCAAATCAACTAGATATCTTTGTGCTGTAAATCTCCCAACAGCCAAACGCAAAAGCAGCAAACATCTCGCTGTATGTCCCACATCCAAAGTGCCAAGAGAGAGCTTGCTCTCCCTGTCTTTGAGTACTGTTTTCGCTGTGCCGGTTACCTCTTTGCTAACATTCTCTTCAGCGCTGCAGGGAAACCAGGAACCACGTGGAGAAGGCACCCACACTGAAAGTGCCTGGAGGGAACATTGGGGCTTCTTCTCAGTGTCTCTGACATAGGGTTTCACTGTCCCGGGAAAGTCTCTGCTAACACCCTGCAGAGCGCTGTGCCCAATCTACAGAAACGTCTTGCGGTATCTCCTACAGGGAAAGTGCCAGGAGGGAACTGTCCATCTTGTTCTCAGTGTCTCTGAGAATTGCTCTGATTATCCCTGTGACCTCTTTGCTAAGACTCTCCAGAGAGCCGTCCTCAAAACCAACACACATCTTGACATATCTCCCACATTGATCGCAGTGTCTCCAGGAACGGCATTCAAGGAGCCAGGAACTTTTCTCCCTACACTGTCCATTGAGTTGTCCTCAAAACCAATATACATCCTGCTATATCTCCCACATGGAAAGTGCCAGGAGGGAGAAGTGGCGATTATGTTTAGACTTTCTCGGAACTGCTTCAAATCAACTAGATATCTTTGTGCTGTAAATCTCCCAACAGCCAAACGCAAAAGCAGCAAACATCTCGCTGTATGTCCCACATCCAAAGTGCCAAGAGAGAGCTTGCTCTCCCTGTCTTTGAGTACTGTTTTCGCTGTGCCGGTTACCTCTTTGCTAACATTCTCTTCAGCGCTGCAGGGAAACCAGGAACCACGTGGAGAAGGCACCCACACTGAAAGTGCCTGGAGGGAACATTGGGGCTTCTTCTCAGTGTCTCTGACATAGGGTTTCACTGTCCCGGGAAAGTCTCTGCTAACACCCTGCAGAGCGCTGTGCCCAATCTACAGAAACGTCTTGCGGTATCTCCTACAGGGAAAGTGCCAGGAGGGAACTGTCCATCTTGTTCTCAGTGTCTCTGAGAATTGCTCTGATTATCCCTGTGACCTCTTTGCTAAGACTCTCCAGAGAGCCGTCCTCAAAACCAACACACATCTTGACATATCTCCCACATTGATCGCAGTGTCTCCAGGAACGGCATTCAAGGAGCCAGGAACTTTTCTCCCTACACTGTCCATTGAGTTGTCCTCAAAACCAATATACATCCTGCTATATCTCCCACATGGAAAGTGCCAGGAGGGAGAAGTGGCGATTATGTTTAGACTTTCTCGGAACTGCTTCAAATCAACTAGATATCTTTGTGCTGTAAATCTCCCAACAGCCAAACGCAAAAGCAGCAAACATCTCGCTGTATGTCCCACATCCAAAGTGCCAAGAGAGAGCTTGCTCTCCCTGTCTTTGAGTACTGTTTTCACTGTCCCGGTTACCTCTTTGCTAACATTCTCTTCAGCGCTGCAGGGAAACCAGGAACCACGTGGAGAAGGCACCCACACTGAAAGTGCCTGGAGGGAACATTGGGGCTTCTTCTCAGTGTCTCTGACATAGGGTTTCACTGTCCCGGGAAAGTCTCTGCTAACACCCTGCAGAGCGCTGTGCCCAATCTACAGAAACGTCTTGCGGTATCTCCTACAGGGAAAGTGCCAGGAGGGAACTGTCCATCTTGTTCTCAGTGTCTCTGAGAATTGCTCTGATTATCCCTGTGACCTCTTTGCTAAGACTCTCCAGAGAGCCGTCCTCAAAACCAACACACATCTTGACATATCTCCCACATTGATCGCAGTGTCTCCAGGAACGGCATTCAAGGAGCCAGGAACTTTTCTCCCTACACTGTCCATTGAGTTGTCCTCAAAACCAATATACATCCTGCTATATCTCCCACATGGAAAGTGCCAGGAGGGAGAAGTGGCGATTATGTTTAGACTTTCTCGGAACTGCTTCAAATCAACTAGATATCTTTGTGCTGTAAATCTCCCAACAGCCAAACGCAAAAGCAGCAAACATCTCGCTGTATGTCCCACATCCAAAGTGCCAAGAGAGAGCTTGCTCTCCCTGTCTTTGAGTACTGTTTTCGCTGTGCCGGTTACCTCTTTGCTAACATTCTCTTCAGCGCTGCAGGGAAACCAGGAACCACGTGGAGAAGGCACCCACACTGAAAGTGCCTGGAGGGAACATTGGGGCTTCTTCTCAGTGTCTCTGACATAGGGTTTCACTGTCCCGGGAAAGTCTCTGCTAACACCCTGCAGAGCGCTGTGCCCAATCTACAGAAACGTCTTGCGGTATCTCCTACAGGGAAAGTGCCAGGAGGGAACTGTCCATCTTGTTCTCAGTGTCTCTGAGAATTGCTCTGATTATCCCTGTGACCTCTTTGCTAAGACTCTCCAGAGAGCCGTCCTCAAAACCAACACACATCTTGACATATCTCCCACATTGATCGCAGTGTCTCCAGGAACGGCATTCAAGGAGCCAGGAACTTTTCTCCCTACACTGTCCATTGAGTTGTCCTCAAAACCAATATACATCCTGCTATATCTCCCACATGGAAAGTGCCAGGAGGGAGAAGTGGCGATTATGTTTAGACTTTCTCGGAACTGCTTCAAATCAACTAGATATCTTTGTGCTGTAAATCTCCCAACAGCCAAACGCAAAAGCAGCAAACATCTCGCTGTATGTCCCACATCCAAAGTGCCAAGAGAGAGCTTGCTCTCCCTGTCTTTGAGTACTGTTTTCGCTGTGCCGGTTACCTCTTTGCTAACATTCTCTTCAGCGCTGCAGGGAAACCAGGAACCACGTGGAGAAGGCACCCACACTGAAAGTGCCTGGAGGGAACATTGGGGCTTCTTCTCAGTGTCTCTGACATAGGGTTTCACTGTCCCGGGAAAGTCTCTGCTAACACCCTGCAGAGCGCTGTGCCCAATCTACAGAAACGTCTTGCGGTATCTCCTACAGGGAAAGTGCCAGGAGGGAATTGTCGAGCTTGTTCTCAGTGTCTCTGAGAATTGCTCTGATTATCCCTGTGACCTCTTTGCTAAGACTCTCCAGAGAGCCGTCCTCAAAACCAACACACATCTTGACATATCTCCCACATTGATCGCAGTGTCTCCAGGAACGGCATTCAAGGAGCCAGGAACTTTTCTCCCTACACTGTCCATTGAGTTGTCCTCAAAACCAATATACATCCTGCTATATCTCCCACATGGAAAGTGCCAGGAGGGAGAAGTGGCGATTATGTTTAGACTTTCTCGGAACTGCTTCAAATCAACTAGATATCTTTGTGCTGTAAATCTCCCAACAGCCAAACGCAAAAGCAGCAAACATCTCGCTGTATGTCCCACATCCAAAGTGCCAAGAGAGAGCTTGCTCTCCCTGTCTTTGAGTACTGTTTTCGCTGTGCCGGTTACCTCTTTGCTAACATTCTCTTCAGCGCTGCAGGGAAACCAGGAACCACGTGGAGAAGGCACCCACACTGAAAGTGCCTGGAGGGAACATTGGGGCTTCTTCTCAGTGTCTCTGACATAGGGTTTCACTGTCCCGGGAAAGTCTCTGCTAACACCCTGCAGAGCGCTGTGCCCAATCTACAGAAACGTCTTGCGGTATCTCCTACAGGGAAAGTGCCAGGAGGGAATTGTCGAGCTTGTTCTCAGTGTCTCTGAGAATTGCTCTGATTATCCCTGTGACCTCTTTGCTAAGACTCTCCAGAGAGCCGTCCTCAAAACAAACACACATCTTGACATATCTCCCACATTGATCGCAGTGTCTCCAGGAACGGCATTCAAGGAGCCAGGAACTTTTCTCCCTACACTGTCCATTGAGTTGTCCTCAAAACCAATATACATCCTGCTATATCTCCCACATGGAAAGTGCCAGGAGGGAGAAGTGGCGATTATGTTTAGACTTTCTCGGAACTGCTTCAAATCAACTAGATATCTTTGTGCTGTAAATCTCCCAACAGCCAAACGCAAAAGCAGCAAACATCTCGCTGTATGTCCCACATCCAAAGTGCCAAGAGAGAGCTTGCTCTCCCTGTCTTTGAGTACTGTTTTCGCTGTGCCGGTTACCTCTTTGCTAACATTCTCTTCAGCGCTGCAGGGAAACCAGGAACCACGTGGAGAAGGCACCCACACTGAAAGTGCCTGGAGGGAACATTGGGGCTTCTTCTCAGTGTCTCTGACATAGGGTTTCACTGTCCCGGGAAAGTCTCTGCTAACACCCTGCAGAGCGCTGTGCCCAATCTACAGAAACGTCTTGCGGTATCTCCTACAGGGAAAGTGCCAGGAGGGAACTGTCCATCTTGTTCTCAGTGTCTCTGAGAATTGCTCTGATTATCCCTGTGACCTCTTTGCTAAGACTCTCCAGAGAGCCGTCCTCAAAACCAACACACATCTTGACATATCTCCCTCATTGATCGCAGTGTCTCCAGGAACGGCATTCAAGGAGCCAGGAACTTTTCTCCCTACACTGTCCATTGAGTTGTCCTCAAAACCAATATACATCCTGCTATATCTCCCACATGGAAAGTGCCAGGAGGGAGAAGTGGCGATTATGTTTAGACTTTCTCGGAACTGCTTCAAATCAACTAGATATCTTTGTGCTGTAAATCTCCCAACAGCCAAACGCAAAAGCAGCAAACATCTCGCTGTATGTCCCACATCCAAAGTGCCAAGAGAGAGCTTGCTCTCCCTGTCTTTGAGTACTGTTTTCACTGTCCCGGTTACCTCTTTGCTAACATTCTCTTCAGCGCTGCAGGGAAACCAGGAACCACGTGGAGAAGGCACCCACACTGAAAGTGCCTGGAGGGAACATTGGGGCTTCTTCTCAGTGTCTCTGACATAGGGTTTCACTGTCCCGGGAAAGTCTCTGCTAACACCCTGCAGAGCGCTGTGCCCAATCTACAGAAACGTCTTGCGGTATCTCCTACAGGGAAAGTGCCAGGAGGGAACTGTCCATCTTGTTCTCAGTGTCTCTGAGAATTGCTCTGATTATCCCTGTGACCTCTTTGCTAAGACTCTCCAGAGAGCCGTCCTCAAAACCAACACACATCTTGACATATCTCCCACATTGATCGCAGTGTCTCCAGGAACGGCATTCAAGGAGCCAGGAACTTTTCTCCCTACACTGTCCATTGAGTTGTCCTCAAAACCAATATACATCCTGCTATATCTCCCACATGGAAAGTGCCAGGAGGGAGAAGTGGCGATTATGTTTAGACTTTCTCGGAACTGCTTCAAATCAACTAGATATCTTTGTGCTGTAAATCTCCCAACAGCCAAACGCAAAAGCAGCAAACATCTCGCTGTATGTCCCACATCCAAAGTGCCAAGAGAGAGCTTGCTCTCCCTGTCTTTGAGTACTGTTTTCGCTGTGCCGGTTACCTCTTTGCTAACATTCTCTTCAGCGCTGCAGGGAAACCAGGAACCACGTGGAGAAGGCACCCACACTGAAAGTGCCTGGAGGGAACATTGGGGCTTCTTCTCAGTGTCTCTGACATAGGGTTTCACTGTCCCGGGAAAGTCTCTGCTAACACCCTGCAGAGCGCTGTGCCCAATCTACAGAAACGTCTTGCGGTATCTCCTACAGGGAAAGTGCCAGGAGGGAACTGTCCATCTTGTTCTCAGTGTCTCTGAGAATTGCTCTGATTATCCCTGTGACCTCTTTGCTAAGACTCTCCAGAGAGCCGTCCTCAAAACCAACACACATCTTGACATATCTCCCTCTTTGATCGCAGTGTCTCCAGGAACGGCATTCAAGGAGCCAGGAACTTTTCTCCCTACACTGTCCATTGAGTTGTCCTCAAAACCAATATACATCCTGCTATATCTCCCACATGGAAAGTGCCAGGAGGGAGAAGTGGCGATTATGTTTAGACTTTCTCGGAACTGCTTCAAATCAACTAGATATCTTTGTGCTGTAAATCTCCCAACAGCCAAACGCAAAAGCAGCAAACATCTCGCTGTATGTCCCACATCCAAAGTGCCAAGAGAGAGCTTGCTCTCCCTGTCTTTGAGTACTGTTTTCACTGTCCCGGTTACCTCTTTGCTAACATTCTCTTCAGCGCTGCAGGGAAACCAGGAACCACGTGGAGAAGGCACCCACACTGAAAGTGCCTGGAGGGAACATTGGGGCTTCTTCTCAGTGTCTCTGACATAGGGTTTCACTGTCCCGGGAAAGTCTCTGCTAACACCCTGCAGAGCGCTGTGCCCAATCTACAGAAACGTCTTGCGGTATCTCCTACAGGGAAAGTGCCAGGAGGGAACTGTCCATCTTGTTCTCAGTGTCTCTGAGAATTGCTCTGATTATCCCTGTGACCTCTTTGCTAAGACTCTCCAGAGAGCCGTCCTCAAAACCAACACACATCTTGACATATCTCCCACATTGATCGCAGTGTCTCCAGGAACGGCATTCAAGGAGCCAGGAACTTTTCTCCCTACACTGTCCATTGAGTTGTCCTCAAAACCAATATACATCCTGCTATATCTCCCACATGGAAAGTGCCAGGAGGGAGAAGTGGCGATTATGTTTAGACTTTCTCGGAACTGCTTCAAATCAACTAGATATCTTTGTGCTGTAAATCTCCCAACAGCCAAACGCAAAAGCAGCAAACATCTCGCTGTATGTCCCACATCCAAAGTGCCAAGAGAGAGCTTGCTCTCCCTGTCTTTGAGTACTGTTTTCGCTGTGCCGGTTACCTCTTTGCTAACATTCTCTTCAGCGCTGCAGGGAAACCAGGAACCACGTGGAGAAGGCACCCACACTGAAAGTGCCTGGAGGGAACATTGGGGCTTCTTCTCAGTGTCTCTGACATAGGGTTTCACTGTCCCGGGAAAGTCTCTGCTAACACCCTGCAGAGCGCTGTGCCCAATCTACAGAAACGTCTTGCGGTATCTCCTACAGGGAAAGTGCCAGGAGGGAACTGTCCATCTTGTTCTCAGTGTCTCTGAGAATTGCTCTGATTATCCCTGTGACCTCTTTGCTAAGACTCTCCAGAGAGCCGTCCTCAAAACCAACACACATCTTGACATATCTCCCTCTTTGATCGCAGTGTCTCCAGGAACGGCATTCAAGGAGCCAGGAACTTTTCTCCCTACACTGTCCATTGAGTTGTCCTCAAAACCAATATACATCCTGCTATATCTCCCACATGGAAAGTGCCAGGAGGGAGAAGTGGGGATTATGTTTAGACTTCCTCGGAACTGCTTCAAATCAACTAGATATCTTTGTGCTGTAAATCTCCCAACAGCCAAACGCAAAAGCAGCAAACATCTCGCTGTATGTCCCACATCCAAAGTGCCAAGAGAGAGCTTGCTCTCCCTGTCTTTGAGTACTGTTTTCGCTGTGCCGGTTACCTCTTTGCTAACATTCTCTTCAGCGCTGCAGGGAAACCAGGAACCACGTGGAGAAGGCACCCACACTGAAAGTGCCTGGAGGGAACATTGGGGCTTCTTCTCAGTGTCTCTGACATAGGGTTTCACTGTCCCGGGAAAGTCTCTGCTAACACCCTGCAGAGCGCTGTGCCCAATCTACAGAAACGTCTTGCGGTATCTCCTACAGGGAAAGTGCCAGGAGGGAATTGTCGAGCTTGTTCTCAGTGTCTCTGAGAATTGCTCTGATTATCCCTGTGACCTCTTTGCTAAGACTCTCCAGAGAGCCGTCCTCAAAACCAACACACATCTTGACATATCTCCCACATTGATCGCAGTGTCTCCAGGAACGGCATTCAAGGAGCCAGGAACTTTTCTCCCTACACTGTCCATTGAGTTGTCCTCAAAACCAATATACATCCTGCTATATCTCCCACATGGAAAGTGCCAGGAGGGAGAAGTGGCGATTATGTTTAGACTTTCTCGGAACTGCTTCAAATCAACTAGATATCTTTGTGCTGTAAATCTCCCAACAGCCAAACGCAAAAGCAGCAAACATCTCGCTGTATGTCCCACATCCAAAGTGCCAAGAGAGAGCTTGCTCTCCCTGTCTTTGAGTACTGTTTTCGCTGTGCCGGTTACCTCTTTGCTAACATTCTCTTCAGCGCTGCAGGGAAACCAGGAACCACGTGGAGAAGGCACCCACACTGAAAGTGCCTGGAGGGAACATTGGGGCTTCTTCTCAGTGTCTCTGACATAGGGTTTCACTGTCCCGGGAAAGTCTCTGCTAACACCCTGCAGAGCGCTGTGCCCAATCTACAGAAACGTCTTGCGGTATCTCCTACAGGGAAAGTGCCAGGAGGGAATTGTCGAGCTTGTTCTCAGTGTCTCTGAGAATTGCTCTGATTATCCCTGTGACCTCTTTGCTAAGACTCTCCAGAGAGCCGTCCTCAAAACCAACACACATCTTGACATATCTCCCACATTGATCGCAGTGTCTCCAGGAACGGCATTCAAGGAGCCAGGAACTTTTCTCCCTACACTGTCCATTGAGTTGTCCTCAAAACCAATATACATCCTGCTATATCTCCCACATGGAAAGTGCCAGGAGGGAGAAGTGGCGATTATGTTTAGACTTTCTCGGAACTGCTTCAAATCAACTAGATATCTTTGTGCTGTAAATCTCCCAACAGCCAAACGCAAAAGCAGCAAACATCTCGCTGTATGTCCCACATCCAAAGTGCCAAGAGAGAGCTTGCTCTCCCTGTCTTTGAGTACTGTTTTCGCTGTGCCGGTTACCTCTTTGCTAACATTCTCTTCAGCGCTGCAGGGAAACCAGGAACCACGTGGAGAAGGCACCCACACTGAAAGTGCCTGGAGGGAACATTGGGGCTTCTTCTCAGTGTCTCTGACATAGGGTTTCACTGTCCCGGGAAAGTCTCTGCTAACACCCTGCAGAGCGCTGTGCCCAATCTACAGAAACGTCTTGCGGTATCTCCTACAGGGAAAGTGCCAGGAGGGAATTGTCGAGCTTGTTCTCAGTGTCTCTGAGAATTGCTCTGATTATCCCTGTGACCTCTTTGCTAAGACTCTCCAGAGAGCCGTCCTCAAAACCAACACACATCTTGACATATCTCCCTCATTGATCGCAGTGTCTCCAGGAACGGCATTCAAGGAGCCAGGAACTTTTCTCCCTACACTGTCCATTGAGTTGTCCTCAAAACCAATATACATCCTGCTATATCTCCCACATGGAAAGTGCCAGGAGGGAGAAGTGGGGATTATGTTTAGACTTTCTCGGAACTGCTTCAAATCAACTAGATATCTTTGTGCTGTAAATCTCCCAACAGCCAAACGCAAAAGCAGCAAACATCTCGCTGTATGTCCCACATCCAAAGTGCCAAGAGAGAGCTTGCTCTCCCTGTCTTTGAGTACTGTTTTCGCTGTGCCGGTTACCTCTTTGCTAACATTCTCTTCAGCGCTGCAGGGAAACCAGGAACCACGTGGAGAAGGCACCCACACTGAAAGTGCCTGGAGGGAACATTGGGGCTTCTTCTCAGTGTCTCTGACATAGGGTTTCACTGTCCCGGGAAAGTATCTGCTAACACCCTGCAGAGCGCTGTGCCCAATCTACAGAAACGTCTTGCGGTATCTCCTACAGGGAAAGTGCCAGGAGGGAACTGTCCATCTTGTTCTCAGTGTCTCTGAGAATTGCTCTGATTATCCCTGTGACCTCTTTGCTAAGACTCTCCAGAGAGCCGTCCTCAAAACCAACACACATCTTGACATATCTCCCTCATTGATCGCAGTGTCTCCAGGAACGGCATTCAAGGAGCCAGGAACTTTTCTCCCTACACTGTCCATTGAGTTGTCCTCAAAACCAATATACATCCTGCTATATCTCCCACATGGAAAGTGCCAGGAGGGAGAAGTGGCGATTATGTTTAGACTTTCTCGGAACTGCTTCAAATCAACTAGATATCTTTGTGCTGTAAATCTCCCAACAGCCAAACGCAAAAGCAGCAAACATCTCGCTGTATGTCCCACATCCAAAGTGCCAAGAGAGAGCTTGCTCTCCCTGTCTTTGAGTACTGTTTTCACTGTCCCGGTTACCTCTTTGCTAACATTCTCTTCAGCGCTGCAGGGAAACCAGGAACCACGTGGAGAAGGCACCCACACTGAAAGTGCCTGGAGGGAACATTGGGGCTTCTTCTCAGTGTCTCTGACATAGGGTTTCACTGTCCCGGGAAAGTCTCTGCTAACACCCTGCAGAGCGCTGTGCCCAATCTACAGAAACGTCTTGCGGTATCTCCTACAGGGAAAGTGCCAGGAGGGAACTGTCCATCTTGTTCTCAGTGTCTCTGAGAATTGCTCTGATTATCCCTGTGACCTCTTTGCTAAGACTCTCCAGAGAGCCGTCCTCAAAACCAACACACATCTTGACATATCTCCCACATTGATCGCAGTGTCTCCAGGAACGGCATTCAAGGAGCCAGGAACTTTTCTCCCTACACTGTCCATTGAGTTGTCCTCAAAACCAATATACATCCTGCTATATCTCCCACATGGAAAGTGCCAGGAGGGAGAAGTGGCGATTATGTTTAGACTTTCTCGGAACTGCTTCAAATCAACTAGATATCTTTGTGCTGTAAATCTCCCAACAGCCAAACGCAAAAGCAGCAAACATCTCGCTGTATGTCCCACATCCAAAGTGCCAAGAGAGAGCTTGCTCTCCCTGTCTTTGAGTACTGTTTTCGCTGTGCCGGTTACCTCTTTGCTAACATTCTCTTCAGCGCTGCAGGGAAACCAGGAACCACGTGGAGAAGGCACCCACACTGAAAGTGCCTGGAGGGAACATTGGGGCTTCTTCTCAGTGTCTCTGACATAGGGTTTCACTGTCCCGGGAAAGTCTCTGCTAACACCCTGCAGAGCGCTGTGCCCAATCTACAGAAACGTCTTGCGGTATCTCCTACAGGGAAAGTGCCAGGAGGGAATTGTCGAGCTTGTTCTCAGTGTCTCTGAGAATTGCTCTGATTATCCCTGTGACCTCTTTGCTAAGACTCTCCAGAGAGCCGTCCTCAAAACCAACACACATCTTGACATATCTCCCTCATTGATCGCAGTGTCTCCAGGAACGGCATTCAAGGAGCCAGGAACTTTTCTCCCTACACTGTCCATTGAGTTGTCCTCAAAACCAATATACATCCTGCTATATCTCCCACATGGAAAGTGCCAGGAGGGAGAAGTGGCGATTATGTTTAGACTTTCTCGGAACTGCTTCAAATCAACTAGATATCTTTGTGCTGTAAATCTCCCAACAGCCAAACGCAAAAGCAGCAAACATCTCGCTGTATGTCCCACATCCAAAGTGCCAAGAGAGAGCTTGCTCTCCCTGTCTTTGAGTACTGTTTTCGCTGTGCCGGTTACCTCTTTGCTAACATTCTCTTCAGCGCTGCAGGGAAACCAGGAACCACGTGGAGAAGGCACCCACACTGAAAGTGCCTGGAGGGAACATTGGGGCTTCTTCTCAGTGTCTCTGACATAGGGTTTCACTGTCCCGGGAAAGTCTCTGCTAACACCCTGCAGAGCGCTGTGCCCAATCTACAGAAACGTCTTGCGGTATCTCCTACAGGGAAAGTGCCAGGAGGGAACTGTCCATCTTGTTCTCAGTGTCTCTGAGAATTGCTCTGATTATCCCTGTGACCTCTTTGCTAAGACTCTCCAGAGAGCCGTCCTCAAAACCAACACACATCTTGACATATCTCCCACATTGATCGCAGTGTCTCCAGGAACGGCATTCAAGGAGCCAGGAACTTTTCTCCCTACACTGTCCATTGAGTTGTCCTCAAAACCAATATACATCCTGCTATATCTCCCACATGGAAAGTGCCAGGAGGGAGAAGTGGCGATTATGTTTAGACTTTCTCGGAACTGCTTCAAATCAACTAGATATCTTTGTGCTGTAAATCTCCCAACAGCCAAACGCAAAAGCAGCAAACATCTCGCTGTATGTCCCACATCCAAAGTGCCAAGAGAGAGCTTGCTCTCCCTGTCTTTGAGTACTGTTTTCACTGTCCCGGTTACCTCTTTGCTAACATTCTCTTCAGCGCTGCAGGGAAACCAGGAACCACGTGGAGAAGGCACCCACACTGAAAGTGCCTGGAGGGAACATTGGGGCTTCTTCTCAGTGTCTCTGACATAGGGTTTCACTGTCCCGGGAAAGTCTCTGCTAACACCCTGCAGAGCGCTGTGCCCAATCTACAGAAACGTCTTGCGGTATCTCCTACAGGGAAAGTGCCAGGAGGGAACTGTCCATCTTGTTCTCAGTGTCTCTGAGAATTGCTCTGATTATCCCTGTGACCTCTTTGCTAAGACTCTCCAGAGAGCCGTCCTCAAAACCAACACACATCTTGACATATCTCCCACATTGATCGCAGTGTCTCCAGGAACGGCATTCAAGGAGCCAGGAACTTTTCTCCCTACACTGTCCATTGAGTTGTCCTCAAAACCAATATACATCCTGCTATATCTCCCACATGGAAAGTGCCAGGAGGGAGAAGTGGCGATTATGTTTAGACTTTCTCGGAACTGCTTCAAATCAACTAGATATCTTTGTGCTGTAAATCTCCCAACAGCCAAACGCAAAAGCAGCAAACATCTCGCTGTATGTCCCACATCCAAAGTGCCAAGAGAGAGCTTGCTCTCCCTGTCTTTGAGTACTGTTTTCGCTGTGCCGGTTACCTCTTTGCTAACATTCTCTTCAGCGCTGCAGGGAAACCAGGAACCACGTGGAGAAGGCACCCACACTGAAAGTGCCTGGAGGGAACATTGGGGCTTCTTCTCAGTGTCTCTGACATAGGGTTTCACTGTCCCGGGAAAGTCTCTGCTAACACCCTGCAGAGCGCTGTGCCCAATCTACAGAAACGTCTTGCGGTATCTCCTACAGGGAAAGTGCCAGGAGGGAATTGTCGAGCTTGTTCTCAGTGTCTCTGAGAATTGCTCTGATTATCCCTGTGACCTCTTTGCTAAGACTCTCCAGAGAGCCGTCCTCAAAACCAACACACATCTTGACATATCTCCCACATTGATCGCAGTGTCTCCAGGAACGGCATTCAAGGAGCCAGGAACTTTTCTCCCTACACTGTCCATTGAGTTGTCCTCAAAACCAATATACATCCTGCTATATCTCCCACATGGAAAGTGCCAGGAGGGAGAAGTGGCGATTATGTTTAGACTTTCTCGGAACTGCTTCAAATCAACTAGATATCTTTGTGCTGTAAATCTCCCAACAGCCAAACGCAAAAGCAGCAAACATCTCGCTGTATGTCCCACATCCAAAGTGCCAAGAGAGAGCTTGCTCTCCCTGTCTTTGAGTACTGTTTTCGCTGTGCCGGTTACCTCTTTGCTAACATTCTCTTCAGCGCTGCAGGGAAACCAGGAACCACGTGGAGAAGGCACCCACACTGAAAGTGCCTGGAGGGAACATTGGGGCTTCTTCTCAGTGTCTCTGACATAGGGTTTCACTGTCCCGGGAAAGTCTCTGCTAACACCCTGCAGAGCGCTGTGCCCAATCTACAGAAACGTCTTGCGGTATCTCCTACAGGGAAAGTGCCAGGAGGGAATTGTCGAGCTTGTTCTCAGTGTCTCTGAGAATTGCTCTGATTATCCCTGTGACCTCTTTGCTAAGACTCTCCAGAGAGCCGTCCTCAAAACCAACACACATCTTGACATATCTCCCACATTGATCGCAGTGTCTCCAGGAACGGCATTCAAGGAGCCAGGAACTTTTCTCCCTACACTGTCCATTGAGTTGTCCTCAAAACCAATATACATCCTGCTATATCTCCCACATGGAAAGTGCCAGGAGGGAGAAGTGGCGATTATGTTTAGACTTTCTCGGAACTGCTTCAAATCAACTAGATATCTTTGTGCTGTAAATCTCCCAACAGCCAAACGCAAAAGCAGCAAACATCTCGCTGTATGTCCCACATCCAAAGTGCCAAGAGAGAGCTTGCTCTCCCTGTCTTTGAGTACTGTTTTCGCTGTGCCGGTTACCTCTTTGCTAACATTCTCTTCAGCGCTGCAGGGAAACCAGGAACCACGTGGAGAAGGCACCCACACTGAAAGTGCCTGGAGGGAACATTGGGGCTTCTTCTCAGTGTCTCTGACATAGGGTTTCACTGTCCCGGGAAAGTCTCTGCTAACACCCTGCAGAGCGCTGTGCCCAATCTACAGAAACGTCTTGCGGTATCTCCTACAGGGAAAGTGCCAGGAGGGAACTGTCCATCTTGTTCTCAGTGTCTCTGAGAATTGCTCTGATTATCCCTGTGACCTCTTTGCTAAGACTCTCCAGAGAGCCGTCCTCAAAACCAACACACATCTTGACATATCTCCCTCATTGATCGCAGTGTCTCCAGGAACGGCATTCAAGGAGCCAGGAACTTTTCTCCCTACACTGTCCATTGAGTTGTCCTCAAAACCAATATACATCCTGCTATATCTCCCACATGGAAAGTGCCAGGAGGGAGAAGTGGCGATTATGTTTAGACTTTCTCGGAACTGCTTCAAATCAACTAGATATCTTTGTGCTGTAAATCTCCCAACAGCCAAACGCAAAAGCAGCAAACATCTCGCTGTATGTCCCACATCCAAAGTGCCAAGAGAGAGCTTGCTCTCCCTGTCTTTGAGTACTGTTTTCACTGTCCCGGTTACCTCTTTGCTAACATTCTCTTCAGCGCTGCAGGGAAACCAGGAACCACGTGGAGAAGGCACCCACACTGAAAGTGCCTGGAGGGAACATTGGGGCTTCTTCTCAGTGTCTCTGACATAGGGTTTCACTGTCCCGGGAAAGTCTCTGCTAACACCCTGCAGAGCGCTGTGCCCAATCTACAGAAACGTCTTGCGGTATCTCCTACAGGGAAAGTGCCAGGAGGGAACTGTCCATCTTGTTCTCAGTGTCTCTGAGAATTGCTCTGATTATCCCTGTGACCTCTTTGCTAAGACTCTCCAGAGAGCCGTCCTCAAAACCAACACACATCTTGACATATCTCCCACATTGATCGCAGTGTCTCCAGGAACGGCATTCAAGGAGCCAGGAACTTTTCTCCCTACACTGTCCATTGAGTTGTCCTCAAAACCAATATACATCCTGCTATATCTCCCACATGGAAAGTGCCAGGAGGGAGAAGTGGCGATTATGTTTAGACTTTCTCGGAACTGCTTCAAATCAACTAGATATCTTTGTGCTGTAAATCTCCCAACAGCCAAACGCAAAAGCAGCAAACATCTCGCTGTATGTCCCACATCCAAAGTGCCAAGAGAGAGCTTGCTCTCCCTGTCTTTGAGTACTGTTTTCGCTGTGCCGGTTACCTCTTTGCTAACATTCTCTTCAGCGCTGCAGGGAAACCAGGAACCACGTGGAGAAGGCACCCACACTGAAAGTGCCTGGAGGGAACATTGGGGCTTCTTCTCAGTGTCTCTGACATAGGGTTTCACTGTCCCGGGAAAGTCTCTGCTAACACCCTGCAGAGCGCTGTGCCCAATCTACAGAAACGTCTTGCGGTATCTCCTACAGGGAAAGTGCCAGGAGGGAACTGTCCATCTTGTTCTCAGTGTCTCTGAGAATTGCTCTGATTATCCCTGTGACCTCTTTGCTAAGACTCTCCAGAGAGCCGTCCTCAAAACCAACACACATCTTGACATATCTCCCTCTTTGATCGCAGTGTCTCCAGGAACGGCATTCAAGGAGCCAGGAACTTTTCTCCCTACACTGTCCATTGAGTTGTCCTCAAAACCAATATACATCCTGCTATATCTCCCACATGGAAAGTGCCAGGAGGGAGAAGTGGGGATTATGTTTAGACTTCCTCGGAACTGCTTCAAATCAACTAGATATCTTTGTGCTGTAAATCTCCCAACAGCCAAACGCAAAAGCAGCAAACATCTCGCTGTATGTCCCACATCCAAAGTGCCAAGAGAGAGCTTGCTCTCCCTGTCTTTGAGTACTGTTTTCGCTGTGCCGGTTACCTCTTTGCTAACATTCTCTTCAGCGCTGCAGGGAAACCAGGAACCACGTGGAGAAGGCACCCACACTGAAAGTGCCTGGAGGGAACATTGGGGCTTCTTCTCAGTGTCTCTGACATAGGGTTTCACTGTCCCGGGAAAGTCTCTGCTAACACCCTGCAGAGCGCTGTGCCCAATCTACAGAAACGTCTTGCGGTATCTCCTACAGGGAAAGTGCCAGGAGGGAATTGTCGAGCTTGTTCTCAGTGTCTCTGAGAATTGCTCTGATTATCCCTGTGACCTCTTTGC
Organism: Chroicocephalus ridibundus; assembly: GCF_963924245.1. Classification (NCBI taxonomy): domain Eukaryota; kingdom Metazoa; phylum Chordata; class Aves; order Charadriiformes; family Laridae; genus Chroicocephalus; species Chroicocephalus ridibundus. The sequence goes on from NW_026961612.1 coordinate 27,698, forward strand.
TAAGACTCTCCAGAGAGCCGTCCTCAAAACCAACACACATCTTGACATATCTCCCACATTGATCGCAGTGTCTCCAGGAACGGCATTCAAGGAGCCAGGAACTTTTCTCCCTACACTGTCCATTGAGTTGTCCTCAAAACCAATATACATCCTGCTATATCTCCCACATGGAAAGTGCCAGGAGGGAGAAGTGGCGATTATGTTTAGACTTTCTCGGAACTGCTTCAAATCAACTAGATATCTTTGTGCTGTAAATCTCCCAACAGCCAAACGCAAAAGCAGCAAACATCTCGCTGTATGTCCCACATCCAAAGTGCCAAGAGAGAGCTTGCTCTCCCTGTCTTTGAGTACTGTTTTCGCTGTGCCGGTTACCTCTTTGCTAACATTCTCTTCAGCGCTGCAGGGAAACCAGGAACCACGTGGAGAAGGCACCCACACTGAAAGTGCCTGGAGGGAACATTGGGGCTTCTTCTCAGTGTCTCTGACATAGGGTTTCACTGTCCCGGGAAAGTCTCTGCTAACACCCTGCAGAGCGCTGTGCCCAATCTACAGAAACGTCTTGCGGTATCTCCTACAGGGAAAGTGCCAGGAGGGAATTGTCGAGCTTGTTCTCAGTGTCTCTGAGAATTGCTCTGATTATCCCTGTGACCTCTTTGCTAAGACTCTCCAGAGAGCCGTCCTCAAAACAAACACACATCTTGACATATCTCCCACATTGATCGCAGTGTCTCCAGGAACGGCATTCAAGGAGCCAGGAACTTTTCTCCCTACACTGTCCATTGAGTTGTCCTCAAAACCAATATACATCCTGCTATATCTCCCACATGGAAAGTGCCAGGAGGGAGAAGTGGCGATTATGTTTAGACTTTCTCGGAACTGCTTCAAATCAACTAGATATCTTTGTGCTGTAAATCTCCCAACAGCCAAACGCAAAAGCAGCAAACATCTCGCTGTATGTCCCACATCCAAAGTGCCAAGAGAGAGCTTGCTCTCCCTGTCTTTGAGTACTGTTTTCGCTGTGCCGGTTACCTCTTTGCTAACATTCTCTTCAGCGCTGCAGGGAAACCAGGAACCACGTGGAGAAGGCACCCACACTGAAAGTGCCTGGAGGGAACATTGGGGCTTCTTCTCAGTGTCTCTGACATAGGGTTTCACTGTCCCGGGAAAGTCTCTGCTAACACCCTGCAGAGCGCTGTGCCCAATCTACAGAAACGTCTTGCGGTATCTCCTACAGGGAAAGTGCCAGGAGGGAACTGTCCATCTTGTTCTCAGTGTCTCTGAGAATTGCTCTGATTATCCCTGTGACCTCTTTGCTAAGACTCTCCAGAGAGCCGTCCTCAAAACCAACACACATCTTGACATATCTCCCTCATTGATCGCAGTGTCTCCAGGAACGGCATTCAAGGAGCCAGGAACTTTTCTCCCTACACTGTCCATTGAGTTGTCCTCAAAACCAATATACATCCTGCTATATCTCCCACATGGAAAGTGCCAGGAGGGAGAAGTGGCGATTATGTTTAGACTTTCTCGGAACTGCTTCAAATCAACTAGATATCTTTGTGCTGTAAATCTCCCAACAGCCAAACGCAAAAGCAGCAAACATCTCGCTGTATGTCCCACATCCAAAGTGCCAAGAGAGAGCTTGCTCTCCCTGTCTTTGAGTACTGTTTTCACTGTCCCGGTTACCTCTTTGCTAACATTCTCTTCAGCGCTGCAGGGAAACCAGGAACCACGTGGAGAAGGCACCCACACTGAAAGTGCCTGGAGGGAACATTGGGGCTTCTTCTCAGTGTCTCTGACATAGGGTTTCACTGTCCCGGGAAAGTCTCTGCTAACACCCTGCAGAGCGCTGTGCCCAATCTACAGAAACGTCTTGCGGTATCTCCTACAGGGAAAGTGCCAGGAGGGAACTGTCCATCTTGTTCTCAGTGTCTCTGAGAATTGCTCTGATTATCCCTGTGACCTCTTTGCTAAGACTCTCCAGAGAGCCGTCCTCAAAACCAACACACATCTTGACATATCTCCCACATTGATCGCAGTGTCTCCAGGAACGGCATTCAAGGAGCCAGGAACTTTTCTCCCTACACTGTCCATTGAGTTGTCCTCAAAACCAATATACATCCTGCTATATCTCCCACATGGAAAGTGCCAGGAGGGAGAAGTGGCGATTATGTTTAGACTTTCTCGGAACTGCTTCAAATCAACTAGATATCTTTGTGCTGTAAATCTCCCAACAGCCAAACGCAAAAGCAGCAAACATCTCGCTGTATGTCCCACATCCAAAGTGCCAAGAGAGAGCTTGCTCTCCCTGTCTTTGAGTACTGTTTTCGCTGTGCCGGTTACCTCTTTGCTAACATTCTCTTCAGCGCTGCAGGGAAACCAGGAACCACGTGGAGAAGGCACCCACACTGAAAGTGCCTGGAGGGAACATTGGGGCTTCTTCTCAGTGTCTCTGACATAGGGTTTCACTGTCCCGGGAAAGTCTCTGCTAACACCCTGCAGAGCGCTGTGCCCAATCTACAGAAACGTCTTGCGGTATCTCCTACAGGGAAAGTGCCAGGAGGGAACTGTCCATCTTGTTCTCAGTGTCTCTGAGAATTGCTCTGATTATCCCTGTGACCTCTTTGCTAAGACTCTCCAGAGAGCCGTCCTCAAAACCAACACACATCTTGACATATCTCCCTCTTTGATCGCAGTGTCTCCAGGAACGGCATTCAAGGAGCCAGGAACTTTTCTCCCTACACTGTCCATTGAGTTGTCCTCAAAACCAATATACATCCTGCTATATCTCCCACATGGAAAGTGCCAGGAGGGAGAAGTGGGGATTATGTTTAGACTTCCTCGGAACTGCTTCAAATCAACTAGATATCTTTGTGCTGTAAATCTCCCAACAGCCAAACGCAAAAGCAGCAAACATCTCGCTGTATGTCCCACATCCAAAGTGCCAAGAGAGAGCTTGCTCTCCCTGTCTTTGAGTACTGTTTTCGCTGTGCCGGTTACCTCTTTGCTAACATTCTCTTCAGCGCTGCAGGGAAACCAGGAACCACGTGGAGAAGGCACCCACACTGAAAGTGCCTGGAGGGAACATTGGGGCTTCTTCTCAGTGTCTCTGACATAGGGTTTCACTGTCCCGGGAAAGTCTCTGCTAACACCCTGCAGAGCGCTGTGCCCAATCTACAGAAACGTCTTGCGGTATCTCCTACAGGGAAAGTGCCAGGAGGGAATTGTCGAGCTTGTTCTCAGTGTCTCTGAGAATTGCTCTGATTATCCCTGTGACCTCTTTGCTAAGACTCTCCAGAGAGCCGTCCTCAAAACCAACACACATCTTGACATATCTCCCACATTGATCGCAGTGTCTCCAGGAACGGCATTCAAGGAGCCAGGAACTTTTCTCCCTACACTGTCCATTGAGTTGTCCTCAAAACCAATATACATCCTGCTATATCTCCCACATGGAAAGTGCCAGGAGGGAGAAGTGGCGATTATGTTTAGACTTTCTCGGAACTGCTTCAAATCAACTAGATATCTTTGTGCTGTAAATCTCCCAACAGCCAAACGCAAAAGCAGCAAACATCTCGCTGTATGTCCCACATCCAAAGTGCCAAGAGAGAGCTTGCTCTCCCTGTCTTTGAGTACTGTTTTCGCTGTGCCGGTTACCTCTTTGCTAACATTCTCTTCAGCGCTGCAGGGAAACCAGGAACCACGTGGAGAAGGCACCCACACTGAAAGTGCCTGGAGGGAACATTGGGGCTTCTTCTCAGTGTCTCTGACATAGGGTTTCACTGTCCCGGGAAAGTCTCTGCTAACACCCTGCAGAGCGCTGTGCCCAATCTACAGAAACGTCTTGCGGTATCTCCTACAGGGAAAGTGCCAGGAGGGAATTGTCGAGCTTGTTCTCAGTGTCTCTGAGAATTGCTCTGATTATCCCTGTGACCTCTTTGCTAAGACTCTCCAGAGAGCCGTCCTCAAAACCAACACACATCTTGACATATCTCCCACATTGATCGCAGTGTCTCCAGGAACGGCATTCAAGGAGCCAGGAACTTTTCTCCCTACACTGTCCATTGAGTTGTCCTCAAAACCAATATACATCCTGCTATATCTCCCACATGGAAAGTGCCAGGAGGGAGAAGTGGCGATTATGTTTAGACTTTCTCGGAACTGCTTCAAATCAACTAGATATCTTTGTGCTGTAAATCTCCCAACAGCCAAACGCAAAAGCAGCAAACATCTCGCTGTATGTCCCACATCCAAAGTGCCAAGAGAGAGCTTGCTCTCCCTGTCTTTGAGTACTGTTTTCGCTGTGCCGGTTACCTCTTTGCTAACATTCTCTTCAGCGCTGCAGGGAAACCAGGAACCACGTGGAGAAGGCACCCACACTGAAAGTGCCTGGAGGGAACATTGGGGCTTCTTCTCAGTGTCTCTGACATAGGGTTTCACTGTCCCGGGAAAGTCTCTGCTAACACCCTGCAGAGCGCTGTGCCCAATCTACAGAAACGTCTTGCGGTATCTCCTACAGGGAAAGTGCCAGGAGGGAATTGTCGAGCTTGTTCTCAGTGTCTCTGAGAATTGCTCTGATTATCCCTGTGACCTCTTTGCTAAGACTCTCCAGAGAGCCGTCCTCAAAACCAACACACATCTTGACATATCTCCCTCATTGATCGCAGTGTCTCCAGGAACGGCATTCAAGGAGCCAGGAACTTTTCTCCCTACACTGTCCATTGAGTTGTCCTCAAAACCAATATACATCCTGCTATATCTCCCACATGGAAAGTGCCAGGAGGGAGAAGTGGGGATTATGTTTAGACTTTCTCCGAACTGCTTCAAATCAACTAGATATCTTTGTGCTGTAAATCTCCCAACAGCCAAACGCAAAAGCAGCAAACATCTCGCTGTATGTCCCACATCCAAAGTGCCAAGAGAGAGCTTGCTCTCCCTGTCTTTGAGTACTGTTTTCGCTGTGCCGGTTACCTCTTTGCTAACATTCTCTTCAGCGCTGCAGGGAAACCAGGAACCACGTGGAGAAGGCACCCACACTGAAAGTGCCTGGAGGGAACATTGGGGCTTCTTCTCAGTGTCTCTGACATAGGGTTTCACTGTCCCGGGAAAGTATCTGCTAACACCCTGCAGAGCGCTGTGCCCAATCTACAGAAACGTCTTGCGGTATCTCCTACAGGGAAAGTGCCAGGAGGGAACTGTCCATCTTGTTCTCAGTGTCTCTGAGAATTGCTCTGATTATCCCTGTGACCTCTTTGCTAAGACTCTCCAGAGAGCCGTCCTCAAAACCAACACACATCTTGACATATCTCCCTCATTGATCGCAGTGTCTCCAGGAACGGCATTCAAGGAGCCAGGAACTTTTCTCCCTACACTGTCCATTGAGTTGTCCTCAAAACCAATATACATCCTGCTATATCTCCCACATGGAAAGTGCCAGGAGGGAGAAGTGGCGATTATGTTTAGACTTTCTCGGAACTGCTTCAAATCAACTAGATATCTTTGTGCTGTAAATCTCCCAACAGCCAAACGCAAAAGCAGCAAACATCTCGCTGTATGTCCCACATCCAAAGTGCCAAGAGAGAGCTTGCTCTCCCTGTCTTTGAGTACTGTTTTCACTGTGCCGGTTACCTCTTTGCTAACATTCTCTTCAGCGCTGCAGGGAAACCAGGAACCACGTGGAGAAGGCACCCACACTGAAAGTGCCTGGAGGGAACATTGGGGCTTCTTCTCAGTGTCTCTGACATAGGGTTTCACTGTCCCGGGAAAGTCTCTGCTAACACCCTGCAGAGCGCTGTGCCCAATCTACAGAAACGTCTTGCGGTATCTCCTACAGGGAAAGTGCCAGGAGGGAACTGTCCATCTTGTTCTCAGTGTCTCTGAGAATTGCTCTGATTATCCCTGTGACCTCTTTGCTAAGACTCTCCAGAGAGCCGTCCTCAAAACCAACACACATCTTGACATATCTCCCACATTGATCGCAGTGTCTCCAGGAACGGCATTCAAGGAGCCAGGAACTTTTCTCCCTACACTGTCCATTGAGTTGTCCTCAAAACCAATATACATCCTGCTATATCTCCCACATGGAAAGTGCCAGGAGGGAGAAGTGGCGATTATGTTTAGACTTTCTCGGAACTGCTTCAAATCAACTAGATATCTTTGTGCTGTAAATCTCCCAACAGCCAAACGCAAAAGCAGCAAACATCTCGCTGTATGTCCCACATCCAAAGTGCCAAGAGAGAGCTTGCTCTCCCTGTCTTTGAGTACTGTTTTCGCTGTGCCGGTTACCTCTTTGCTAACATTCTCTTCAGCGCTGCAGGGAAACCAGGAACCACGTGGAGAAGGCACCCACACTGAAAGTGCCTGGAGGGAACATTGGGGCTTCTTCTCAGTGTCTCTGACATAGGGTTTCACTGTCCCGGGAAAGTCTCTGCTAACACCCTGCAGAGCGCTGTGCCCAATCTACAGAAACGTCTTGCGGTATCTCCTACAGGGAAAGTGCCAGGAGGGAATTGTCGAGCTTGTTCTCAGTGTCTCTGAGAATTGCTCTGATTATCCCTGTGACCTCTTTGCTAAGACTCTCCAGAGAGCCGTCCTCAAAACCAACACACATCTTGACATATCTCCCACATTGATCGCAGTGTCTCCAGGAACGGCATTCAAGGAGCCAGGAACTTTTCTCCCTACACTGTCCATTGAGTTGTCCTCAAAACCAATATACATCCAGCTATATCTCCCACATGGAAAGTGCCAGGAGGGAGAAGTGGGGATTATGTTTAGACTTCCTCGGAACTGCTTCAAATCAACTAGATATCTTTGTGCTGTAAATCTCCCAACAGCCAAACGCAAAAGCAGCAAACATCTCGCTGTATGTCCCACATCCAAAGTGCCAAGAGAGAGCTTGCTCTCCCTGTCTTTGAGTACTGTTTTCGCTGTGCCGGTTACCTCTTTGCTAACATTCTCTTCAGCGCTGCAGGGAAACCAGGAACCACGTGGAGAAGGCACCCACACTGAAAGTGCCTGGAGGGAACATTGGGGCTTCTTCTCAGTGTCTCTGACATAGGGTTTCACTGTCCCGGGAAAGTCTCTGCTAACACCCTGCAGAGCGCTGTGCCCAATCTACAGAAACGTCTTGCGGTATCTCCTACAGGGAAAGTGCCAGGAGGGAACTGTCCATCTTGTTCTCAGTGTCTCTGAGAATTGCTCTGATTATCCCTGTGACCTCTTTGCTAAGACTCTCCAGAGAGCCGTCCTCAAAACCAACACACATCTTGACATATCTCCCACATTGATCGCAGTGTCTCCAGGAACGGCATTCAAGGAGCCAGGAACTTTTCTCCCTACACTGTCCATTGAGTTGTCCTCAAAACCAATATACATCCAGCTATATCTCCCACATGGAAAGTGCCAGGAGGGAGAAGTGGGGATTATGTTTAGACTTCCTCGGAACTGCTTCAAATCAACTAGATATCTTTGTGCTGTAAATCTCCCAACAGCCAAACGCAAAAGCAGCAAACATCTCGCTGTATGTCCCACATCCAAAGTGCCAAGAGAGAGCTTGCTCTCCCTGTCTTTGAGTACTGTTTTCGCTGTGCCGGTTACCTCTTTGCTAACATTCTCTTCAGCGCTGCAGGGAAACCAGGAACCACGTGGAGAAGGCACCCACACTGAAAGTGCCTGGAGGGAACATTGGGGCTTCTTCTCAGTGTCTCTGACATAGGGTTTCACTGTCCCGGGAAAGTCTCTGCTAACACCCTGCAGAGCGCTGTGCCCAATCTACAGAAACGTCTTGCGGTATCTCCTACAGGGAAAGTGCCAGGAGGGAACTGTCCATCTTGTTCTCAGTGTCTCTGAGAATTGCTCTGATTATCCCTGTGACCTCTTTGCTAAGACTCTCCAGAGAGCCGTCCTCAAAACCAACACACATCTTGACATATCTCCCACATTGATCGCAGTGTCTCCAGGAACGGCATTCAAGGAGCCAGGAACTTTTCTCCCTACACTGTCCATTGAGTTGTCCTCAAAACCAATATACATCCTGCTATATCTCCCACATGGAAAGTGCCAGGAGGGAGAAGTGGCGATTATGTTTAGACTTTCTCGGAACTGCTTCAAATCAACTAGATATCTTTGTGCTGTAAATCTCCCAACAGCCAAACGCAAAAGCAGCAAACATCTCGCTGTATGTCCCACATCCAAAGTGCCAAGAGAGAGCTTGCTCTCCCTGTCTTTGAGTACTGTTTTCGCTGTGCCGGTTACCTCTTTGCTAACATTCTCTTCAGCGCTGCAGGGAAACCAGGAACCACGTGGAGAAGGCACCCACACTGAAAGTGCCTGGAGGGAACATTGGGGCTTCTTCTCAGTGTCTCTGACATAGGGTTTCACTGTCCCGGGAAAGTCTCTGCTAACACCCTGCAGAGCGCTGTGCCCAATCTACAGAAACGTCTTGCGGTATCTCCTACAGGGAAAGTGCCAGGAGGGAACTGTCCATCTTGTTCTCAGTGTCTCTGAGAATTGCTCTGATTATCCCTGTGACCTCTTTGCTAAGACTCTCCAGAGAGCCGTCCTCAAAACCAACACACATCTTGACATATCTCCCACATTGATCGCAGTGTCTCCAGGAACGGCATTCAAGGAGCCAGGAACTTTTCTCCCTACACTGTCCATTGAGTTGTCCTCAAAACCAATATACATCCTGCTATATCTCCCACATGGAAAGTGCCAGGAGGGAGAAGTGGCGATTATGTTTAGACTTTCTCGGAACTGCTTCAAATCAACTAGATATCTTTGTGCTGTAAATCTCCCAACAGCCAAACGCAAAAGCAGCAAACATCTCGCTGTATGTCCCACATCCAAAGTGCCAAGAGAGAGCTTGCTCTCCCTGTCTTTGAGTACTGTTTTCGCTGTGCCGGTTACCTCTTTGCTAACATTCTCTTCAGCGCTGCAGGGAAACCAGGAACCACGTGGAGAAGGCACCCACACTGAAAGTGCCTGGAGGGAACATTGGGGCTTCTTCTCAGTGTCTCTGACATAGGGTTTCACTGTCCCGGGAAAGTCTCTGCTAACACCCTGCAGAGCGCTGTGCCCAATCTACAGAAACGTCTTGCGGTATCTCCTACAGGGAAAGTGCCAGGAGGGAACTGTCCATCTTGTTCTCAGTGTCTCTGAGAATTGCTCTGATTATCCCTGTGACCTCTTTGCTAAGACTCTCCAGAGAGCCGTCCTCAAAACCAACACACATCTTGACATATCTCCCACATTGATCGCAGTGTCTCCAGGAACGGCATTCAAGGAGCCAGGAACTTTTCTCCCTACACTGTCCATTGAGTTGTCCTCAAAACCAATATACATCCTGCTATATCTCCCACATGGAAAGTGCCAGGAGGGAGAAGTGGCGATTATGTTTAGACTTTCTCGGAACTGCTTCAAATCAACTAGATATCTTTGTGCTGTAAATCTCCCAACAGCCAAACGCAAAAGCAGCAAACATCTCGCTGTATGTCCCACATCCAAAGTGCCAAGAGAGAGCTTGCTCTCCCTGTCTTTGAGTACTGTTTTCGCTGTGCCGGTTACCTCTTTGCTAACATTCTCTTCAGCGCTGCAGGGAAACCAGGAACCACGTGGAGAAGGCACCCACACTGAAAGTGCCTGGAGGGAACATTGGGGCTTCTTCTCAGTGTCTCTGACATAGGGTTTCACTGTCCCGGGAAAGTCTCTGCTAACACCCTGCAGAGCGCTGTGCCCAATCTACAGAAACGTCTTGCGGTATCTCCTACAGGGAAAGTGCCAGGAGGGAACTGTCCATCTTGTTCTCAGTGTCTCTGAGAATTGCTCTGATTATCCCTGTGACCTCTTTGCTAAGACTCTCCAGAGAGCCGTCCTCAAAACCAACACACATCTTGACATATCTCCCACATTGATCGCAGTGTCTCCAGGAACGGCATTCAAGGAGCCAGGAACTTTTCTCCCTACACTGTCCATTGAGTTGTCCTCAAAACCAATATACATCCTGCTATATCTCCCACATGGAAAGTGCCAGGAGGGAGAAGTGGCGATTATGTTTAGACTTTCTCGGAACTGCTTCAAATCAACTAGATATCTTTGTGCTGTAAATCTCCCAACAGCCAAACGCAAAAGCAGCAAACATCTCGCTGTATGTCCCACATCCAAAGTGCCAAGAGAGAGCTTGCTCTCCCTGTCTTTGAGTACTGTTTTCGCTGTGCCGGTTACCTCTTTGCTAACATTCTCTTCAGCGCTGCAGGGAAACCAGGAACCACGTGGAGAAGGCACCCACACTGAAAGTGCCTGGAGGGAACATTGGGGCTTCTTCTCAGTGTCTCTGACATAGGGTTTCACTGTCCCGGGAAAGTCTCTGCTAACACCCTGCAGAGCGCTGTGCCCAATCTACAGAAACGTCTTGCGGTATCTCCTACAGGGAAAGTGCCAGGAGGGAACTGTCCATCTTGTTCTCAGTGTCTCTGAGAATTGCTCTGATTATCCCTGTGACCTCTTTGCTAAGACTCTCCAGAGAGCCGTCCTCAAAACAAACACACATCTTGACATATCTCCCTCATTGATCGCAGTGTCTCCAGGAACGGCATTCAAGGAGCCAGGAACTTTTCTCCCTACACTGTCCATTGAGTTGTCCTCAAAACCAATATACATCCTGCTATATCTCCCACATGGAAAGTGCCAGGAGGGAGAAGTGGCGATTATGTTTAGACTTTCTCGGAACTGCTTCAAATCAACTAGATATCTTTGTGCTGTAAATCTCCCAACAGCCAAACGCAAAAGCAGCAAACATCTCGCTGTATGTCCCACATCCAAAGTGCCAAGAGAGAGCTTGCTCTCCCTGTCTTTGAGTACTGTTTTCACTGTCCCGGTTACCTCTTTGCTAACATTCTCTTCAGCGCTGCAGGGAAACCAGGAACCACGTGGAGAAGGCACCCACACTGAAAGTGCCTGGAGGGAACATTGGGGCTTCTTCTCAGTGTCTCTGACATAGGGTTTCACTGTCCCGGGAAAGTCTCTGCTAACACCCTGCAGAGCGCTGTGCCCAATCTACAGAAACGTCTTGCGGTATCTCCTACAGGGAAAGTGCCAGGAGGGAACTGTCCATCTTGTTCTCAGTGTCTCTGAGAATTGCTCTGATTATCCCTGTGACCTCTTTGCTAAGACTCTCCAGAGAGCCGTCCTCAAAACCAACACACATCTTGACATATCTCCCACATTGATCGCAGTGTCTCCAGGAACGGCATTCAAGGAGCCAGGAACTTTTCTCCCTACACTGTCCATTGAGTTGTCCTCAAAACCAATATACATCCTGCTATATCTCCCACATGGAAAGTGCCAGGAGGGAGAAGTGGCGATTATGTTTAGACTTTCTCGGAACTGCTTCAAATCAACTAGATATCTTTGTGCTGTAAATCTCCCAACAGCCAAACGCAAAAGCAGCAAACATCTCGCTGTATGTCCCACATCCAAAGTGCCAAGAGAGAGCTTGCTCTCCCTCTCTTTGAGTACTGTTTTCGCTGTGCCGGTTACCTCTTTGCTAACATTCTCTTCAGCGCTGCAGGGAAACCAGGAACCACGTGGAGAAGGCACCCACACTGAAAGTGCCTGGAGGGAACATTGGGGCTTCTTCTCAGTGTCTCTGACATAGGGTTTCACTGTCCCGGGAAAGTCTCTGCTAACACCCTGCAGAGCGCTGTGCCCAATCTACAGAAACGTCTTGCGGTATCTCCTACAGGGAAAGTGCCAGGAGGGAACTGTCCATCTTGTTCTCAGTGTCTCTGAGAATTGCTCTGATTATCCCTGTGACCTCTTTGCTAAGACTCTCCAGAGAGCCGTCCTCAAAACCAACACACATCTTGACATATCTCCCACATTGATCGCAGTGTCTCCAGGAACGGCATTCAAGGAGCCAGGAACTTTTCTCCCTACACTGTCCATTGAGTTGTCCTCAAAACCAATATACATCCTGCTATATCTCCCACATGGAAAGTGCCAGGAGGGAGAAGTGGCGATTATGTTTAGACTTTCTCGGAACTGCTTCAAATCAACTAGATATCTTTGTGCTGTAAATCTCCCAACAGCCAAACGCAAAAGCAGCAAACATCTCGCTGTATGTCCCACATCCAAAGTGCCAAGAGAGAGCTTGCTCTCCCTGTCTTTGAGTACTGTTTTCGCTGTGCCGGTTACCTCTTTGCTAACATTCTCTTCAGCGCTGCAGGGAAACCAGGAACCACGTGGAGAAGGCACCCACACTGAAAGTGCCTGGAGGGAACATTGGGGCTTCTTCTCAGTGTCTCTGACATAGGGTTTCACTGTCCCGGGAAAGTCTCTGCTAACACCCTGCAGAGCGCTGTGCCCAATCTACAGAAACGTCTTGCGGTATCTCCTACAGGGAAAGTGCCAGGAGGGAATTGTCGAGCTTGTTCTCAGTGTCTCTGAGAATTGCTCTGATTATCCCTGTGACCTCTTTGCTAAGACTCTCCAGAGAGCCGTCCTCAAAACCAACACACATCTTGACATATCTCCCACATTGATCGCAGTGTCTCCAGGAACGGCATTCAAGGAGCCAGGAACTTTTCTCCCTACACTGTCCATTGAGTTGTCCTCAAAACCAATATACATCCTGCTATATCTCCCACATGGAAAGTGCCAGGAGGGAGAAGTGGCGATTATGTTTAGACTTTCTCGGAACTGCTTCAAATCAACTAGATATCTTTGTGCTGTAAATCTCCCAACAGCCAAACGCAAAAGCAGCAAACATCTCGCTGTATGTCCCACATCCAAAGTGCCAAGAGAGAGCTTGCTCTCCCTGTCTTTGAGTACTGTTTTCGCTGTGCCGGTTACCTCTTTGCTAACATTCTCTTCAGCGCTGCAGGGAAACCAGGAACCACGTGGAGAAGGCACCCACACTGAAAGTGCCTGGAGGGAACATTGGGGCTTCTTCTCAGTGTCTCTGACATAGGGTTTCACTGTCCCGGGAAAGTCTCTGCTAACACCCTGCAGAGCGCTGTGCCCAATCTACAGAAACGTCTTGCGGTATCTCCTACAGGGAAAGTGCCAGGAGGGAATTGTCGAGCTTGTTCTCAGTGTCTCTGAGAATTGCTCTGATTATCCCTGTGACCTCTTTGCTAAGACTCTCCAGAGAGCCGTCCTCAAAACCAACACACATCTTGACATATCTCCCTCATTGATCGCAGTGTCTCCAGGAACGGCATTCAAGGAGCCAGGAACTTTTCTCCCTACACTGTCCATTGAGTTGTCCTCAAAACCAATATACATCCTGCTATATCTCCCACATGGAAAGTGCCAGGAGGGAGAAGTGGCGATTATGTTTAGACTTTCTCGGAACTGCTTCAAATCAACTAGATATCTTTGTGCTGTAAATCTCCCAACAGCCAAACGCAAAAGCAGCAAACATCTCGCTGTATGTCCCACATCCAAAGTGCCAAGAGAGAGCTTGCTCTCCCTGTCTTTGAGTACTGTTTTCGCTGTGCCGGTTACCTCTTTGCTAACATTCTCTTCAGCGCTGCAGGGAAACCAGGAACCACGTGGAGAAGGCACCCACACTGAAAGTGCCTGGAGGGAACATTGGGGCTTCTTCTCAGTGTCTCTGACATAGGGTTTCACTGTCCCGGGAAAGTCTCTGCTAACACCCTGCAGAGCGCTGTGCCCAATCTACAGAAACGTCTTGCGGTATCTCCTACAGGGAAAGTGCCAGGAGGGAATTGTCGAGCTTGTTCTCAGTGTCTCTGAGAATTGCTCTGATTATCCCTGTGACCTCTTTGCTAAGACTCTCCAGAGAGCCGTCCTCAAAACAAACACACATCTTGACATATCTCCCACATTGATCGCAGTGTCTCCAGGAACGGCATTCAAGGAGCCAGGAACTTTTCTCCCTACACTGTCCATTGAGTTGTCCTCAAAACCAATATACATCCTGCTATATCTCCCACATGGAAAGTGCCAGGAGGGAGAAGTGGCGATTATGTTTAGACTTTCTCGGAACTGCTTCAAATCAACTAGATATCTTTGTGCTGTAAATCTCCCAACAGCCAAACGCAAAAGCAGCAAACATCTCGCTGTATGTCCCACATCCAAAGTGCCAAGAGAGAGCTTGCTCTCCCTGTCTTTGAGTACTGTTTTCGCTGTGCCGGTTACCTCTTTGCTAACATTCTCTTCAGCGCTGCAGGGAAACCAGGAACCACGTGGAGAAGGCACCCACACTGAAAGTGCCTGGAGGGAACATTGGGGCTTCTTCTCAGTGTCTCTGACATAGGGTTTCACTGTCCCGGGAAAGTCTCTGCTAACACCCTGCAGAGCGCTGTGCCCAATCTACAGAAACGTCTTGCGGTATCTCCTACAGGGAAAGTGCCAGGAGGGAACTGTCCATCTTGTTCTCAGTGTCTCTGAGAATTGCTCTGATTATCCCTGTGACCTCTTTGCTAAGACTCTCCAGAGAGCCGTCCTCAAAACCAACACACATCTTGACATATCTCCCACATTGATCGCAGTGTCTCCAGGAACGGCATTCAAGGAGCCAGGAACTTTTCTCCCTACACTGTCCATTGAGTTCTCCTCAAAACCAATATACATCCTGCTATATCTCCCACATGGAAAGTGCCAGGAGGGAGAAGTGGCGATTATGTTTAGACTTTCTCGGAACTGCTTCAAATCAACTAGATATCTTTGTGCTGTAAATCTCCCAACAGCCAAACGCAAAAGCAGCAAACATCTCGCTGTATGTCCCACATCCAAAGTGCCAAGAGAGAGCTTGCTCTCCCTGTCTTTGAGTACTGTTTTCGCTGTGCCGGTTACCTCTTTGCTAACATTCTCTTCAGCGCTGCAGGGAAACCAGGAACCACGTGGAGAAGGCACCCACACTGAAAGTGCCTGGAGGGAACATTGGGGCTTCTTCTCAGTGTCTCTGACATAGGGTTTCACTGTCCCGGGAAAGTATCTGCTAACACCCTGCAGAGCGCTGTGCCCAATCTACAGAAACGTCTTGCGGTATCTCCTACAGGGAAAGTGCCAGGAGGGAACTGTCCATCTTGTTCTCAGTGTCTCTGAGAATTGCTCTGATTATCCCTGTGACCTCTTTGCTAAGACTCTCCAGAGAGCCGTCCTCAAAACCAACACACATCTTGACATATCTCCCACATTGATCGCAGTGTCTCCAGGAACGGCATTCAAGGAGCCAGGAACTTTTCTCCCTACACTGTCCATTGAGTTGTCCTCAAAACCAATATACATCCTGCTATATCTCCCACATGGAAAGTGCCAGGAGGGAGAAGTGGCGATTATGTTTAGACTTTCTCGGAACTGCTTCAAATCAACTAGATATCTTTGTGCTGTAAATCTCCCAACAGCCAAACGCAAAAGCAGCAAACATCTCGCTGTATGTCCCACATCCAAAGTGCCAAGAGAGAGCTTGCTCTCCCTGTCTTTGAGTACTGTTTTCGCTGTGCCGGTTACCTCTTTGCTAACATTCTCTTCAGCGCTGCAGGGAAACCAGGAACCACGTGGAGAAGGCACCCACACTGAAAGTGCCTGGAGGGAACATTGGGGCTTCTTCTCAGTGTCTCTGACATAGGGTTTCACTGTCCCGGGAAAGTCTCTGCTAACACCCTGCAGAGCGCTGTGCCCAATCTACAGAAACGTCTTGCGGTATCTCCTACAGGGAAAGTGCCAGGAGGGAACTGTCCATCTTGTTCTCAGTGTCTCTGAGAATTGCTCTGATTATCCCTGTGACCTCTTTGCTAAGACTCTCCAGAGAGCCGTCCTCAAAACAAACACACATCTTGACATATCTCCCTCATTGATCGCAGTGTCTCCAGGAACGGCATTCAAGGAGCCAGGAACTTTTCTCCCTACACTGTCCATTGAGTTGTCCTCAAAACCAATATACATCCTGCTATATCTCCCACATGGAAAGTGCCAGGAGGGAGAAGTGGCGATTATGTTTAGACTTTCTCGGAACTGCTTCAAATCAACTAGATATCTTTGTGCTGTAAATCTCCCAACAGCCAAACGCAAAAGCAGCAAACATCTCGCTGTATGTCCCACATCCAAAGTGCCAAGAGAGAGCTTGCTCTCCCTGTCTTTGAGTACTGTTTTCACTGTCCCGGTTACCTCTTTGCTAACATTCTCTTCAGCGCTGCAGGGAAACCAGGAACCACGTGGAGAAGGCACCCACACTGAAAGTGCCTGGAGGGAACATTGGGGCTTCTTCTCAGTGTCTCTGACATAGGGTTTCACTGTCCCGGGAAAGTCTCTGCTAACACCCTGCAGAGCGCTGTGCCCAATCTACAGAAACGTCTTGCGGTATCTCCTACAGGGAAAGTGCCAGGAGGGAACTGTCCATCTTGTTCTCAGTGTCTCTGAGAATTGCTCTGATTATCCCTGTGACCTCTTTGCTAAGACTCTCCAGAGAGCCGTCCTCAAAACCAACACACATCTTGACATATCTCCCACATTGATCGCAGTGTCTCCAGGAACGGCATTCAAGGAGCCAGGAACTTTTCTCCCTACACTGTCCATTGAGTTGTCCTCAAAACCAATATACATCCTGCTATATCTCCCACATGGAAAGTGCCAGGAGGGAGAAGTGGCGATTATGTTTAGACTTTCTCGGAACTGCTTCAAATCAACTAGATATCTTTGTGCTGTAAATCTCCCAACAGCCAAACGCAAAAGCAGCAAACATCTCGCTGTATGTCCCACATCCAAAGTGCCAAGAGAGAGCTTGCTCTCCCTGTCTTTGAGTACTGTTTTCGCTGTGCCGGTTACCTCTTTGCTAACATTCTCTTCAGCGCTGCAGGGAAACCAGGAACCACGTGGAGAAGGCACCCACACTGAAAGTGCCTGGAGGGAACATTGGGGCTTCTTCTCAGTGTCTCTGACATAGGGTTTCACTGTCCCGGGAAAGTCTCTGCTAACACCCTGCAGAGCGCTGTGCCCAATCTACAGAAACGTCTTGCGGTATCTCCTACAGGGAAAGTGCCAGGAGGGAATTGTCGAGCTTGTTCTCAGTGTCTCTGAGAATTGCTCTGATTATCCCTGTGACCTCTTTGCTAAGACTCTCCAGAGAGCCGTCCTCAAAACAAACACACATCTTGACATATCTCCCACATTGATCGCAGTGTCTCCAGGAACGGCATTCAAGGAGCCAGGAACTTTTCTCCCTACACTGTCCATTGAGTTGTCCTCAAAACCAATATACATCCTGCTATATCTCCCACATGGAAAGTGCCAGGAGGGAGAAGTGGCGATTATGTTTAGACTTTCTCGGAACTGCTTCAAATCAACTAGATATCTTTGTGCTGTAAATCTCCCAACAGCCAAACGCAAAAGCAGCAAACATCTCGCTGTATGTCCCACATCCAAAGTGCCAAGAGAGAGCTTGCTCTCCCTGTCTTTGAGTACTGTTTTCGCTGTGCCGGTTACCTCTTTGCTAACATTCTCTTCAGCGCTGCAGGGAAACCAGGAACCACGTGGAGAAGGCACCCACACTGAAAGTGCCTGGAGGGAACATTGGGGCTTCTTCTCAGTGTCTCTGACATAGGGTTTCACTGTCCCGGGAAAGTCTCTGCTAACACCCTGCAGAGCGCTGTGCCCAATCTACAGAAACGTCTTGCGGTATCTCCTACAGGGAAAGTGCCAGGAGGGAACTGTCCATCTTGTTCTCAGTGTCTCTGAGAATTGCTCTGATTATCCCTGTGACCTCTTTGCTAAGACTCTCCAGAGAGCCGTCCTCAAAACCAACACACATCTTGACATATCTCCCACATTGATCGCAGTGTCTCCAGGAACGGCATTCAAGGAGCCAGGAACTTTTCTCCCTACACTGTCCATTGAGTTGTCCTCAAAACCAATATACATCCTGCTATATCTCCCACATGGAAAGTGCCAGGAGGGAGAAGTGGCGATTATGTTTAGACTTTCTCGGAACTGCTTCAAATCAACTAGATATCTTTGTGCTGTAAATCTCCCAACAGCCAAACGCAAAAGCAGCAAACATCTCGCTGTATGTCCCACATCCAAAGTGCCAAGAGAGAGCTTGCTCTCCCTGTCTTTGAGTACTGTTTTCGCTGTGCCGGTTACCTCTTTGCTAACATTCTCTTCAGCGCTGCAGGGAAACCAGGAACCACGTGGAGAAGGCACCCACACTGAAAGTGCCTGGAGGGAACATTGGGGCTTCTTCTCAGTGTCTCTGACATAGGGTTTCACTGTCCCGGGAAAGTCTCTGCTAACACCCTGCAGAGCGCTGTGCCCAATCTACAGAAACGTCTTGCGGTATCTCCTACAGGGAAAGTGCCAGGAGGGAACTGTCCATCTTGTTCTCAGTGTCTCTGAGAATTGCTCTGATTATCCCTGTGACCTCTTTGCTAAGACTCTCCAGAGAGCCGTCCTCAAAACAAACACACATCTTGACATATCTCCCTCATTGATCGCAGTGTCTCCAGGAACGGCATTCAAGGAGCCAGGAACTTTTCTCCCTACACTGTCCATTGAGTTGTCCTCAAAACCAATATACATCCTGCTATATCTCCCACATGGAAAGTGCCAGGAGGGAGAAGTGGCGATTATGTTTAGACTTTCTCGGAACTGCTTCAAATCAACTAGATATCTTTGTGCTGTAAATCTCCCAACAGCCAAACGCAAAAGCAGCAAACATCTCGCTGTATGTCCCACATCCAAAGTGCCAAGAGAGAGCTTGCTCTCCCTGTCTTTGAGTACTGTTTTCACTGTCCCGGTTACCTCTTTGCTAACATTCTCTTCAGCGCTGCAGGGAAACCAGGAACCACGTGGAGAAGGCACCCACACTGAAAGTGCCTGGAGGGAACATTGGGGCTTCTTCTCAGTGTCTCTGACATAGGGTTTCACTGTCCCGGGAAAGTCTCTGCTAACACCCTGCAGAGCGCTGTGCCCAATCTACAGAAACGTCTTGCGGTATCTCCTACAGGGAAAGTGCCAGGAGGGAACTGTCCATCTTGTTCTCAGTGTCTCTGAGAATTGCTCTGATTATCCCTGTGACCTCTTTGCTAAGACTCTCCAGAGAGCCGTCCTCAAAACCAACACACATCTTGACATATCTCCCACATTGATCGCAGTGTCTCCAGGAACGGCATTCAAGGAGCCAGGAACTTTTCTCCCTACACTGTCCATTGAGTTGTCCTCAAAACCAATATACATCCTGCTATATCTCCCACATGGAAAGTGCCAGGAGGGAGAAGTGGCGATTATGTTTAGACTTTCTCGGAACTGCTTCAAATCAACTAGATATCTTTGTGCTGTAAATCTCCCAACAGCCAAACGCAAAAGCAGCAAACATCTCGCTGTATGTCCCACATCCAAAGTGCCAAGAGAGAGCTTGCTCTCCCTGTCTTTGAGTACTGTTTTCGCTGTGCCGGTTACCTCTTTGCTAACATTCTCTTCAGCGCTGCAGGGAAACCAGGAACCACGTGGAGAAGGCACCCACACTGAAAGTGCCTGGAGGGAACATTGGGGCTTCTTCTCAGTGTCTCTGACATAGGGTTTCACTGTCCCGGGAAAGTCTCTGCTAACACCCTGCAGAGCGCTGTGCCCAATCTACAGAAACGTCTTGCGGTATCTCCTACAGGGAAAGTGCCAGGAGGGAATTGTCGAGCTTGTTCTCAGTGTCTCTGAGAATTGCTCTGATTATCCCTGTGACCTCTTTGCTAAGACTCTCCAGAGAGCCGTCCTCAAAACCAACACACATCTTGACATATCTCCCACATTGATCGCAGTGTCTCCAGGAACGGCATTCAAGGAGCCAGGAACTTTTCTCCCTACACTGTCCATTGAGTTGTCCTCAAAACCAATATACATCCTGCTATATCTCCCACATGGAAAGTGCCAGGAGGGAGAAGTGGCGATTATGTTTAGACTTTCTCGGAACTGCTTCAAATCAACTAGATATCTTTGTGCTGTAAATCTCCCAACAGCCAAACGCAAAAGCAGCAAACATCTCGCTGTATGTCCCACATCCAAAGTGCCAAGAGAGAGCTTGCTCTCCCTGTCTTTGAGTACTGTTTTCGCTGTGCCGGTTACCTCTTTGCTAACATTCTCTTCAGCGCTGCAGGGAAACCAGGAACCACGTGGAGAAGGCACCCACACTGAAAGTGCCTGGAGGGAACATTGGGGCTTCTTCTCAGTGTCTCTGACATAGGGTTTCACTGTCCCGGGAAAGTCTCTGCTAACACCCTGCAGAGCGCTGTGCCCAATCTACAGAAACGTCTTGCGGTATCTCCTACAGGGAAAGTGCCAGGAGGGAATTGTCGAGCTTGTTCTCAGTGTCTCTGAGAATTGCTCTGATTATCCCTGTGACCTCTTTGCTAAGACTCTCCAGAGAGCCGTCCTCAAAACCAACACACATCTTGACATATCTCCCACATTGATCGCAGTGTCTCCAGGAACGGCATTCAAGGAGCCAGGAACTTTTCTCCCTACACTGTCCATTGAGTTGTCCTCAAAACCAATATACATCCTGCTATATCTCCCACATGGAAAGTGCCAGGAGGTAGAAGTGGCGATTATGTTTAGACTTTCTCGGAACTGCTTCAAATCAACTAGATATCTTTGTGCTGTAAATCTCCCAACAGCCAAACGCAAAAGCAGCAAACATCTCGCTGTATGTCCCACATCCAAAGTGCAAAGAGAGAGCTTGCTCTCCCTCTCTTTGAGTACTGTTTTCGCTGTGCCGGTTACCTCTTTGCTAACATTCTCTTCAGCGCTGCAGGGAAACCAGGAACCACGTGGAGAAGGCACCCACACTGAAAGTGCCTGGAGGGAACATTGGGGCTTCTTCTCAGTGTCTCTGACATAGGGTTTCACTGTCCCGGGAAAGTCTCTGCTAACACCCTGCAGAGCGCTGTGCCCAATCTACAGAAACGTCTTGCGGTATCTCCTACAGGGAAAGTGCCAGGAGGGAACTGTCCATCTTGTTCTCAGTGTCTCTGAGAATTGCTCTGATTATCCCTGTGACCTCTTTGCTAAGACTCTCCAGAGAGCCGTCCTCAAAACCAACACACATCTTGACATATCTCCCACATTGATCGCAGTGTCTCCAGGAACGGCATTCAAGGAGCCAGGAACTTTTCTCCCTACACTGTCCATTGAGTTGTCCTCAAAACCAATATACATCCTGCTATATCTCCCACATGGAAAGTGCCAGGAGGGAGAAGTGGGGATTATGTTTAGACTTCCTCGGAACTGCTTCAAATCAACTAGATATCTTTGTGCTGTAAATCTCCCAACAGCCAAACGCAAAAGCAGCAAACATCTCGCTGTATGTCCCACATCCAAAGTGCCAAGAGAGAGCTTGCTCTCCCTGTCTTTGAGTACTGTTTTCGCTGTGCCGGTTACCTCTTTGCTAACATTCTCTTCAGCGCTGCAGGGAAACCAGGAACCACGTGGAGAAGGCACCCACACTGAAAGTGCCTGGAGGGAACATTGGGGCTTCTTCTCAGTGTCTCTGACATAGGGTTTCACTGTCCCGGGAAAGTCTCTGCTAACACCCTGCAGAGCGCTGTGCCCAATCTACAGAAACGTCTTGCGGTATCTCCTACAGGGAAAGTGCCAGGAGGGAATTGTCGAGCTTGTTCTCAGTGTCTCTGAGAATTGCTCTGATTATCCCTGTGACCTCTTTGCTAAGACTCTCCAGAGAGCCGTCCTCAAAACCAACACACATCTTGACATATCTCCCACATTGATCGCAGTGTCTCCAGGAACGGCATTCAAGGAGCCAGGAACTTTTCTCCCTACACTGTCCATTGAGTTGTCCTCAAAACCAATATACATCCTGCTATATCTCCCACATGGAAAGTGCCAGGAGGGAGAAGTGGCGATTATGTTTAGACTTTCTCGGAACTGCTTCAAATCAACTAGATATCTTTGTGCTGTAAATCTCCCAACAGCCAAACGCAAAAGCAGCAAACATCTCGCTGTATGTCCCACATCCAAAGTGCCAAGAGAGAGCTTGCTCTCCCTGTCTTTGAGTACTGTTTTCGCTGTGCCGGTTACCTCTTTGCTAACATTCTCTTCAGCGCTGCAGGGAAACCAGGAACCACGTGGAGAAGGCACCCACACTGAAAGTGCCTGGAGGGAACATTGGGGCTTCTTCTCAGTGTCTCTGACATAGGGTTTCACTGTCCCGGGAAAGTCTCTGCTAACACCCTGCAGAGCGCTGTGCCCAATCTACAGAAACGTCTTGCGGTATCTCCTACAGGGAAAGTGCCAGGAGGGAATTGTCGAGCTTGTTCTCAGTGTCTCTGAGAATTGCTCTGATTATCCCTGTGACCTCTTTGCTAAGACTCTCCAGAGAGCCGTCCTCAAAACAAACACACATCTTGACATATCTCCCACATTGATCGCAGTGTCTCCAGGAACGGCATTCAAGGAGCCAGGAACTTTTCTCCCTACACTGTCCATTGAGTTGTCCTCAAAACCAATATACATCCTGCTGTATCTCCCACATGGAAAGTGCCAGGAGGGAGAAGTGGCGATTATGTTTAGACTTTCTCGGAACTGCTTCAAATCAACTAGATATCTTTGTGCTGTAAATCTCCCAACAGCCAAACGCAAAAGCAGCAAACATCTCGCTGTATGTCCCACATCCAAAGTGCCAAGAGAGAGCTTGCTCTCCCTCTCTTTGAGTACTGTTTTCGCTGTGCCGGTTACCTCTTTGCTAACATTCTCTTCAGCGCTGCAGGGAAACCAGGAACCACGTGGAGAAGGCACCCACACTGAAAGTGCCTGGAGGGAACATTGGGGCTTCTTCTCAGTGTCTCTGACATAGGGTTTCACTGTCCCGGGAAAGTCTCTGCTAACACCCTGCAGAGCGCTGTGCCCAATCTACAGAAACGTCTTGCGGTATCTCCTACAGGGAAAGTGCCAGGAGGGAACTGTCCATCTTGTTCTCAGTGTCTCTGAGAATTGCTCTGATTATCCCTGTGACCTCTTTGCTAAGACTCTCCAGAGAGCCGTCCTCAAAACCAACACACATCTTGACATATCTCCCTCATTGATCGCAGTGTCTCCAGGAACGGCATTCAAGGAGCCAGGAACTTTTCTCCCTACACTGTCCATTGAGTTGTCCTCAAAACCAATATACATCCTGCTATATCTCCCACATGGAAAGTGCCAGGAGGGAGAAGTGGGGATTATGTTTAGACTTTCTCGGAACTGCTTCAAATCAACTAGATATCTTTGTGCTGTAAATCTCCCAACAGCCAAACGCAAAAGCAGCAAACATCTCGCTGTATGTCCCACATCCAAAGTGCCAAGAGAGAGCTTGCTCTCCCTGTCTTTGAGTACTGTTTTCGCTGTGCCGGTTACCTCTTTGCTAACATTCTCTTCAGCGCTGCAGGGAAACCAGGAACCACGTGGAGAAGGCACCCACACTGAAAGTGCCTGGAGGGAACATTGGGGCTTCTTCTCAGTGTCTCTGACATAGGGTTTCACTGTCCCGGGAAAGTCTCTGCTAACACCCTGCAGAGCGCTGTGCCCAATCTACAGAAACGTCTTGCGGTATCTCCTACAGGGAAAGTGCCAGGAGGGAACTGTCCATCTTGTTCTCAGTGTCTCTGAGAATTGCTCTGATTATCCCTGTGACCTCTTTGCTAAGACTCTCCAGAGAGCCGTCCTCAAAACCAACACACATCTTGACATATCTCCCACATTGATCGCAGTGTCTCCAGGAACGGCATTCAAGGAGCCAGGAACTTTTCTCCCTACACTGTCCATTGAGTTGTCCTCAAAACCAATATACATCCTGCTATATCTCCCACATGGAAAGTGCCAGGAGGGAGAAGTGGCGATTATGTTTAGACTTTCTCGGAACTGCTTCAAATCAACTAGATATCTTTGTGCTGTAAATCTCCCAACAGCCAAACGCAAAAGCAGCAAACATCTCGCTGTATGTCCCACATCCAAAGTGCCAAGAGAGAGCTTGCTCTCCCTGTCTTTGAGTACTGTTTTCACTGTCCCGGTTACCTCTTTGCTAACATTCTCTTCAGCGCTGCAGGGAAACCAGGAACCACGTGGAGAAGGCACCCACACTGAAAGTGCCTGGAGGGAACATTGGGGCTTCTTCTCAGTGTCTCTGACATAGGGTTTCACTGTCCCGGGAAAGTCTCTGCTAACACCCTGCAGAGCGCTGTGCCCAATCTACAGAAACGTCTTGCGGTATCTCCTACAGGGAAAGTGCCAGGAGGGAACTGTCCATCTTGTTCTCAGTGTCTCTGAGAATTGCTCTGATTATCCCTGTGACCTCTTTGCTAAGACTCTCCAGAGAGCCGTCCTCAAAACCAACACACATCTTGACATATCTCCCACATTGATCGCAGTGTCTCCAGGAACGGCATTCAAGGAGCCAGGAACTTTTCTCCCTACACTGTCCATTGAGTTGTCCTCAAAACCAATATACATCCTGCTATATCTCCCACATGGAAAGTGCCAGGAGGGAGAAGTGGCGATTATGTTTAGACTTTCTCGGAACTGCTTCAAATCAAGTAGATATCTTTGTGCTGTAAATCTCCCAACAGCCAAACGCAAAAGCAGCAAACATCTCGCTGTATGTCCCACATCCAAAGTGCCAAGAGAGAGCTTGCTCTCCCTCTCTTTGAGTACTGTTTTCGCTGTGCCGGTTACCTCTTTGCTAACATTCTCTTCAGCGCTGCAGGGAAACCAGGAACCACGTGGAGAAGGCACCCACACTGAAAGTGCCTGGAGGGAACATTGGGGCTTCTTCTCAGTGTCTCTGACATAGGGTTTCACTGTCCCGGGAAAGTCTCTGCTAACACCCTGCAGAGCGCTGTGCCCAATCTACAGAAACGTCTTGCGGTATCTCCTACAGGGAAAGTGCCAGGAGGGAATTGTCGAGCTTGTTCTCAGTGTCTCTGAGAATTGCTCTGATTATCCCTGTGACCTCTTTGCTAAGACTCTCCAGAGAGCCGTCCTCAAAACCAACACACATCTTGACATATCTCCCACATTGATCGCAGTGTCTCCAGGAACGGCATTCAAGGAGCCAGGAACTTTTCTCCCTACACTGTCCATTGAGTTGTCCTCAAAACCAATATACATCCTGCTATATCTCCCACATGGAAAGTGCCAGGAGGGAGAAGTGGGGATTATGTTTAGACTTCCTCGGAACTGCTTCAAATCAACTAGATATCTTTGTGCTGTAAATCTCCCAACAGCCAAACGCAAAAGCAGCAAACATCTCGCTGTATGTCCCACATCCAAAGTGCCAAGAGAGAGCTTGCTCTCCCTGTCTTTGAGTACTGTTTTCCCTGTGCCGGTTACCTCTTTGCTAACATTCTCTTCAGCGCTGCAGGGAAACCAGGAACCACGTGGAGAAGGCACCCACACTGAAAGTGCCTGGAGGGAACATTGGGGCTTCTTCTCAGTGTCTCTGACATAGGGTTTCACTGTCCCGGGAAAGTCTCTGCTAACACCCTGCAGAGCGCTGTGCCCAATCTACAGAAACGTCTTGCGGTATCTCCTACAGGGAAAGTGCCAGGAGGGAACTGTCCATCTTGTTCTCAGTGTCTCTGAGAATTGCTCTGATTATCCCTGTGACCTCTTTGCTAAGACTCTCCAGAGAGCCGTCCTCAAAACAAACACACATCTTGACATATCTCCCTCATTGATCGCAGTGTCTCCAGGAACGGCATTCAAGGAGCCAGGAACTTTTCTCCCTACACTGTCCATTGAGTTGTCCTCAAAACCAATATACATCCTGCTATATCTCCCACATGGAAAGTGCCAGGAGGGAGAAGTGGCGATTATGTTTAGACTTTCTCGGAACTGCTTCAAATCAACTAGATATCTTTGTGCTGTAAATCTCCCAACAGCCAAACGCAAAAGCAGCAAACATCTCGCTGTATGTCCCACATCCAAAGTGCCAAGAGAGAGCTTGCTCTCCCTCTCTTTGAGTACTGTTTTCGCTGTGCCGGTTACCTCTTTGCTAACATTCTCTTCAGCGCTGCAGGGAAACCAGGAACCACGTGGAGAAGGCACCCACACTGAAAGTGCCTGGAGGGAACATTGGGGCTTCTTCTCAGTGTCTCTGACATAGGGTTTCACTGTCCCGGGAAAGTCTCTGCTAACACCCTGCAGAGCGCTGTGCCCAATCTACAGAAACGTCTTGCGGTATCTCCTACAGGGAAAGTGCCAGGAGGGAACTGTCCATCTTGTTCTCAGTGTCTCTGAGAATTGCTCTGATTATCCCTGTGACCTCTTTGCTAAGACTCTCCAGAGAGCTGTCCTCAAAACCAACACACATCTTGACATATCTCCCACATTGATCGCAGTGTCTCCAGGAACGGCATTCAAGGAGCCAGGAACTTTTCTCCCTACACTGTCCATTGAGTTGTCCTCAAAACCAATATACATCCTGCTATATCTCCCACATGGAAAGTGCCAGGAGGGAGAAGTGGCGATTATGTTTAGACTTTCTCGGAACTGCTTCAAATCAACTAGATATCTTTGTGCTGTAAATCTCCCAACAGCCAAACGCAAAAGCAGCAAACATCTCGCTGTATGTCCCACATCCAAAGTGCCAAGAGAGAGCTTGCTCTCCCTGTCTTTGAGTACTGTTTTCGCTGTGCCGGTTACCTCTTTGCTAACATTCTCTTCAGCGCTGCAGGGAAACCAGGAACCACGTGGAGAAGGCACCCACACTGAAAGTGCCTGGAGGGAACATTGGGGCTTCTTCTCAGTGTCTCTGACATAGGGTTTCACTGTCCCGGGAAAGTCTCTGCTAACACCCTGCAGAGCGCTGTGCCCAATCTACAGAAACGTCTTGCGGTATCTCCTACAGGGAAAGTGCCAGGAGGGAATTGTCGAGCTTGTTCTCAGTGTCTCTGAGAATTGCTCTGATTATCCCTGTGACCTCTTTGCTAAGACTCTCCAGAGAGCCGTCCTCAAAACAAACACACATCTTGACATATCTCCCACATTGATCGCAGTGTCTCCAGGAACGGCATTCAAGGAGCCAGGAACTTTTCTCCCTACACTGTCCATTGAGTTGTCCTCAAAACCAATATACATCCTGCTATATCTCCCACATGGAAAGTGCCAGGAGGGAGAAGTGGCGATTATGTTTAGACTTTCTCGGAACTGCTTCAAATCAACTAGATATCTTTGTGCTGTAAATCTCCCAACAGCCAAACGCAAAAGCAGCAAACATCTCGCTGTATGTCCCACATCCAAAGTGCCAAGAGAGAGCTTGCTCTCCCTGTCTTTGAGTACTGTTTTCGCTGTGCCGGTTACCTCTTTGCTAACATTCTCTTCAGCGCTGCAGGGAAACCAGGAACCACGTGGAGAAGGCACCCACACTGAAAGTGCCTGGAGGGAACATTGGGGCTTCTTCTCAGTGTCTCTGACATAGGGTTTCACTGTCCCGGGAAAGTCTCTGCTAACACCCTGCAGAGCGCTGTGCCCAATCTACAGAAACGTCTTGCGGTATCTCCTACAGGGAAAGTGCCAGGAGGGAACTGTCCATCTTGTTCTCAGTGTCTCTGAGAATTGCTCTGATTATCCCTGTGACCTCTTTGCTAAGACTCTCCAGAGAGCCGTCCTCAAAACCAACACACATCTTGACATATCTCCCACATTGATCGCAGTGTCTCCAGGAACGGCATTCAAGGAGCCAGGAACTTTTCTCCCTACACTGTCCATTGAGTTGTCCTCAAAACCAATATACATCCTGCTATATCTCCCACATGGAAAGTGCCAGGAGGTAGAAGTGGCGATTATGTTTAGACTTTCTCGGAACTGCTTCAAATCAACTAGATATCTTTGTGCTGTAAATCTCCCAACAGCCAAACGCAAAAGCAGCAAACATCTCGCTGTATGTCCCACATCCAAAGTGCCAAGAGAGAGCTTGCTCTCCCTGTCTTTGAGTACTGTTTTCGCTGTCCCGGTTACCTCTTTGCTAACATTCTCTTCAGCGCTGCAGGGAAACCAGGAACCACGTGGAGAAGGCACCCACACTGAAAGTGCCTGGAGGGAACATTGGGGCTTCTTCTCAGTGTCTCTGACATAGGGTTTCACTGTCCCGGGAAAGTCTCTGCTAACACCCTGCAGAGCGCTGTGCCCAATCCACAGAAACGTCTTGCGGTATCTCCTACAGGGAAAGTGCCAGGAGGGAACTGTCCATCTTGTTCTCAGTGTCTCTGAGAATTGCTCTGATTATCCCTGTGACCTCTTTGCTAAGACTCTCCAGAGAGCCGTCCTCAAAACCAACACACATCTTGACATATCTCCCACATTGATCGCAGTGTCTCCAGGAACGGCATTCAAGGAGCCAGGAACTTTTCTCCCTACACTGTCCATTGAGTTGTCCTCAAAACCAATATACATCCTGCTATATCTCCCACATGGAAAGTGCCAGGAGGGAGAAGTGGGGATTATGTTTAGACTTTCTCGGAACTGCTTCAAATCAACTAGATATCTTTGTGCTGTAAATCTCCCAACAGCCAAACGCAAAAGCAGCAAACATCTCGCTGTATGTCCCACATCCAAAGTGCCAAGAGAGAGCTTGCTCTCCCTGTCTTTGAGTACTGTTTTCGCTGTGCCGGTTACCTCTTTGCTAACATTCTCTTCAGCGCTGCAGGGAAACCAGGAACCACGTGGAGAAGGCACCCACACTGAAAGTGCCTGGAGGGAACATTGGGGCTTCTTCTCAGTGTCTCTGACATAGGGTTTCACTGTCCCGGGAAAGTCTCTGCTAACACCCTGCAGAGCGCTGTGCCCAATCTACAGAAACGTCTTGCGGTATCTCCTACAGGGAAAGTGCCAGGAGGGAACTGTCCATCTTGTTCTCAGTGTCTCTGAGAATTGCTCTGATTATCCCTGTGACCTCTTTGCTAAGACTCTCCAGAGAGCCGTCCTCAAAACCAACACACATCTTGACATATCTCCCACATTGATCGCAGTGTCTCCAGGAACGGCATTCAAGGAGCCAGGAACTTTTCTCCCTACACTGTCCATTGAGTTGTCCTCAAAACCAATATACATCCTGCTATATCTCCCACATGGAAAGTGCCAGGAGGGAGAAGTGGGGATTATGTTTAGACTTTCTCGGAACTGCTTCAAATCAACTAGATATCTTTGTGCTGTAAATCTCCCAACAGCCAAACGCAAAAGCAGCAAACATCTCGCTGTATGTCCCACATCCAAAGTGCCAAGAGAGAGCTTGCTCTCCCTGTCTTTGAGTACTGTTTTCGCTGTGCCGGTTACCTCTTTGCTAACATTCTCTTCAGCGCTGCAGGGAAACCAGGAACCACGTGGAGAAGGCACCCACACTGAAAGTGCCTGGAGGGAACATTGGGGCTTCTTCTCAGTGTCTCTGACATAGGGTTTCACTGTCCCGGGAAAGTCTCTGCTAACACCCTGCAGAGCGCTGTGCCCAATCTACAGAAACGTCTTGCGGTATCTCCTACAGGGAAAGTGCCAGGAGGGAATTGTCGAGCTTGTTCTCAGTGTCTCTGAGAATTGCTCTGATTATCCCTGTGACCTCTTTGCTAAGACTCTCCAGAGAGCCGTCCTCAAAACCAACACACATCTTGACATATCTCCCTCATTGATCGCAGTGTCTCCAGGAACGGCATTCAAGGAGCCAGGAACTTTTCTCCCTACACTGTCCATTGAGTTGTCCTCAAAACCAATATACATCCTGCTATATCTCCCACATGGAAAGTGCCAGGAGGTAGAAGTGGCGATTATGTTTAGACTTTCTCGGAACTGCTTCAAATCAACTAGATATCTTTGTGCTGTAAATCTCCCAACAGCCAAACGCAAAAGCAGCAAACATCTCGCTGTATGTCCCACATCCAAAGTGCCAAGAGAGAGCTTGCTCTCCCTCTCTTTGAGTACTGTTTTCGCTGTGCCGGTTACCTCTTTGCTAACATTCTCTTCAGCGCTGCAGGGAAACCAGGAACCACGTGGAGAAGGCACCCACACTGAAAGTGCCTGGAGGGAACATTGGGGCTTCTTCTCAGTGTCTCTGACATAGGGTTTCACTGTCCCGGGAAAGTCTCTGCTAACACCCTGCAGAGCGCTGTGCCCAATCTACAGAAACGTCTTGCGGTATCTCCTACAGGGAAAGTGCCAGGAGGGAACTGTCCATCTTGTTCTCAGTGTCTCTGAGAATTGCTCTGATTATCCCTGTGACCTCTTTGCTAAGACTCTCCAGAGAGCCGTCCTCAAAACCAACACACATCTTGACATATCTCCCACATTGATCGCAGTGTCTCCAGGAACGGCATTCAAGGAGCCAGGAACTTTTCTCCCTACACTGTCCATTGAGTTGTCCTCAAAACCAATATACATCCTGCTATATCTCCCACATGGAAAGTGCCAGGAGGGAGAAGTGGCGATTATGTTTAGACTTTCTCGGAACTGCTTCAAATCAACTAGATATCTTTGTGCTGTAAATCTCCCAACAGCCAAACGCAAAAGCAGCAAACATCTCGCTGTATGTCCCACATCCAAAGTGCCAAGAGAGAGCTTGCTCTCCCTCTCTTTGAGTACTGTTTTCGCTGTGCCGGTTACCTCTTTGCTAACATTCTCTTCAGCGCTGCAGGGAAACCAGGAACCACGTGGAGAAGGCACCCACACTGAAAGTGCCTGGAGGGAACATTGGGGCTTCTTCTCAGTGTCTCTGACATAGGGTTTCACTGTCCCGGGAAAGTCTCTGCTAACACCCTGCAGAGCGCTGTGCCCAATCTACAGAAACGTCTTGCGGTATCTCCTACAGGGAAAGTGCCAGGAGGGAATTGTCGAGCTTGTTCTCAGTGTCTCTGAGAATTGCTCTGATTATCCCTGTGACCTCTTTGCTAAGACTCTCCAGAGAGCCGTCCTCAAAACCAACACACATCTTGACATATCTCCCTCATTGATCGCAGTGTCTCCAGGAACGGCATTCAAGGAGCCAGGAACTTTTCTCCCTACACTGTCCATTGAGTTGTCCTCAAAACCAATATACATCCTGCTATATCTCCCACATGGAAAGTGCCAGGAGGGAGAAGTGGCGATTATGTTTAGACTTTCTCGGAACTGCTTCAAATCAACTAGATATCTTTGTGCTGTAAATCTCCCAACAGCCAAACGCAAAAGCAGCAAACATCTCGCTGTATGTCCCACATCCAAAGTGCCAAGAGAGAGCTTGCTCTCCCTGTCTTTGAGTACTGTTTTCGCTGTGCCGGTTACCTCTTTGCTAACATTCTCTTCAGCGCTGCAGGGAAACCAGGAACCACGTGGAGAAGGCACCCACACTGAAAGTGCCTGGAGGGAACATTGGGGCTTCTTCTCAGTGTCTCTGACATAGGGTTTCACTGTCCCGGGAAAGTCTCTGCTAACACCCTGCAGAGCGCTGTGCCCAATCTACAGAAACGTCTTGCGGTATCTCCTACAGGGAAAGTGCCAGGAGGGAATTGTCGAGCTTGTTCTCAGTGTCTCTGAGAATTGCTCTGATTATCCCTGTGACCTCTTTGCTAAGACTCTCCAGAGAGCCGTCCTCAAAACAAACACACATCTTGACATATCTCCCACATTGATCGCAGTGTCTCCAGGAACGGCATTCAAGGAGCCAGGAACTTTTCTCCCTACACTGTCCATTGAGTTGTCCTCAAAACCAATATACATCCTGCTATATCTCCCACATGGAAAGTGCCAGGAGGGAGAAGTGGCGATTATGTTTAGACTTTCTCGGAACTGCTTCAAATCAACTAGATATCTTTGTGCTGTAAATCTCCCAACAGCCAAACGCAAAAGCAGCAAACATCTCGCTGTATGTCCCACATCCAAAGTGCCAAGAGAGAGCTTGCTCTCCCTGTCTTTGAGTACTGTTTTCGCTGTGCCGGTTACCTCTTTGCTAACATTCTCTTCAGCGCTGCAGGGAAACCAGGAACCACGTGGAGAAGGCACCCACACTGAAAGTGCCTGGAGGGAACATTGGGGCTTCTTCTCAGTGTCTCTGACATAGGGTTTCACTGTCCCGGGAAAGTCTCTGCTAACACCCTGCAGAGCGCTGTGCCCAATCTACAGAAACGTCTTGCGGTATCTCCTACAGGGAAAGTGCCAGGAGGGAACTGTCCATCTTGTTCTCAGTGTCTCTGAGAATTGCTCTGATTATCCCTGTGACCTCTTTGCTAAGACTCTCCAGAGAGCCGTCCTCAAAACCAACACACATCTTGACATATCTCCCACATTGATCGCAGTGTCTCCAGGAACGGCATTCAAGGAGCCAGGAACTTTTCTCCCTACACTGTCCATTGAGTTGTCCTCAAAACCAATATACATCCTGCTATATCTCCCACATGGAAAGTGCCAGGAGGGAGAAGTGGCGATTATGTTTAGACTTTCTCGGAACTGCTTCAAATCAACTAGATATCTTTGTGCTGTAAATCTCCCAACAGCCAAACGCAAAAGCAGCAAACATCTCGCTGTATGTCCCACATCCAAAGTGCCAAGAGAGAGCTTGCTCTCCCTGTCTTTGAGTACTGTTTTCACTGTCCCGGTTACCTCTTTGCTAACATTCTCTTCAGCGCTGCAGGGAAACCAGGAACCACGTGGAGAAGGCACCCACACTGAAAGTGCCTGGAGGGAACATTGGGGCTTCTTCTCAGTGTCTCTGACATAGGGTTTCACTGTCCCGGGAAAGTCTCTGCTAACACCCTGCAGAGCGCTGTGCCCAATCCACAGAAACGTCTTGCGGTATCTCCTACAGGGAAAGTGCCAGGAGGGAACTGTCCATCTTGTTCTCAGTGTCTCTGAGAATTGCTCTGATTATCCCTGTGACCTCTTTGCTAAGACTCTCCAGAGAGCCGTCCTCAAAACCAACACACATCTTGACATATCTCCCACATTGATCGCAGTGTCTCCAGGAACGGCATTCAAGGAGCCAGGAACTTTTCTCCCTACACTGTCCATTGAGTTGTCCTCAAAACCAATATACATCCTGCTATATCTCCCACATGGAAAGTGCCAGGAGGGAGAAGTGGGGATTATGTTTAGACTTTCTCGGAACTGCTTCAAATCAACTAGATATCTTTGTGCTGTAAATCTCCCAACAGCCAAACGCAAAAGCAGCAAACATCTCGCTGTATGTCCCACATCCAAAGTGCCAAGAGAGAGCTTGCTCTCCCTGTCTTTGAGTACTGTTTTCGCTGTGCCGGTTACCTCTTTGCTAACATTCTCTTCAGCGCTGCAGGGAAACCAGGAACCACGTGGAGAAGGCACCCACACTGAAAGTGCCTGGAGGGAACATTGGGGCTTCTTCTCAGTGTCTCTGACATAGGGTTTCACTGTCCCGGGAAAGTCTCTGCTAACACCCTGCAGAGCGCTGTGCCCAATCTACAGAAACGTCTTGCGGTATCTCCTACAGGGAAAGTGCCAGGAGGGAACTGTCCATCTTGTTCTCAGTGTCTCTGAGAATTGCTCTGATTATCCCTGTGACCTCTTTGCTAAGACTCTCCAGAGAGCCGTCCTCAAAACCAACACACATCTTGACATATCTCCCACATTGATCGCAGTGTCTCCAGGAACGGCATTCAAGGAGCCAGGAACTTTTCTCCCTACACTGTCCATTGAGTTGTCCTCAAAACCAATATACATCCTGCTATATCTCCCACATGGAAAGTGCCAGGAGGGAGAAGTGGCGATTATGTTTAGACTTTCTCGGAACTGCTTCAAATCAACTAGATATCTTTGTGCTGTAAATCTCCCAACAGCCAAACGCAAAAGCAGCAAACATCTCGCTGTATGTCCCACATCCAAAGTGCCAAGAGAGAGCTTGCTCTCCCTCTCTTTGAGTACTGTTTTCGCTGTGCCGGTTACCTCTTTGCTAACATTCTCTTCAGCGCTGCAGGGAAACCAGGAACCACGTGGAGAAGGCACCCACACTGAAAGTGCCTGGAGGGAACATTGGGGCTTCTTCTCAGTGTCTCTGACATAGGGTTTCACTGTCCCGGGAAAGTCTCTGCTAACACCCTGCAGAGCGCTGTGCCCAATCTACAGAAACGTCTTGCGGTATCTCCTACAGGGAAAGTGCCAGGAGGGAACTGTCCATCTTGTTCTCAGTGTCTCTGAGAATTGCTCTGATTATCCCTGTGACCTCTTTGCTAAGACTCTCCAGAGAGCCGTCCTCAAAACCAACACACATCTTGACATATCTCCCACATTGATCGCAGTGTCTCCAGGAACGGCATTCAAGGAGCCAGGAACTTTTCTCCCTACACTGTCCATTGAGTTGTCCTCAAAACCAATATACATCCTGCTATATCTCCCACATGGAAAGTGCCAGGAGGGAGAAGTGGCGATTATGTTTAGACTTTCTCGGAACTGCTTCAAATCAACTAGATATCTTTGTGCTGTAAATCTCCCAACAGCCAAACGCAAAAGCAGCAAACATCTCGCTGTATGTCCCACATCCAAAGTGCCAAGAGAGAGCTTGCTCTCCCTGTCTTTGAGTACTGTTTTCGCTGTGCCGGTTACCTCTTTGCTAACATTCTCTTCAGCGCTGCAGGGAAACCAGGAACCACGTGGAGAAGGCACCCACACTGAAAGTGCCTGGAGGGAACATTGGGGCTTCTTCTCAGTGTCTCTGACATAGGGTTTCACTGTCCCGGGAAAGTCTCTGCT
The DNA here is from genome assembly GCF_963924245.1 of Chroicocephalus ridibundus. Classification (NCBI taxonomy): domain Eukaryota; kingdom Metazoa; phylum Chordata; class Aves; order Charadriiformes; family Laridae; genus Chroicocephalus; species Chroicocephalus ridibundus. The sequence continues at coordinate 62,381 of NW_026961612.1, forward strand.
AACACCCTGCAGAGCGCTGTGCCCAATCTACAGAAACGTCTTGCGGTATCTCCTACAGGGAAAGTGCCAGGAGGGAATTGTCGAGCTTGTTCTCAGTGTCTCTGAGAATTGCTCTGATTATCCCTGTGACCTCTTTGCTAAGACTCTCCAGAGAGCCGTCCTCAAAACAAACACACATCTTGACATATCTCCCACATTGATCGCAGTGTCTCCAGGAACGGCATTCAAGGAGCCAGGAACTTTTCTCCCTACACTGTCCATTGAGTTGTCCTCAAAACCAATATACATCCTGCTATATCTCCCACATGGAAAGTGCCAGGAGGGAGAAGTGGCGATTATGTTTAGACTTTCTCGGAACTGCTTCAAATCAACTAGATATCTTTGTGCTGTAAATCTCCCAACAGCCAAACGCAAAAGCAGCAAACATCTCGCTGTATGTCCCACATCCAAAGTGCCAAGAGAGAGCTTGCTCTCCCTGTCTTTGAGTACTGTTTTCGCTGTGCCGGTTACCTCTTTGCTAACATTCTCTTCAGCGCTGCAGGGAAACCAGGAACCACGTGGAGAAGGCACCCACACTGAAAGTGCCTGGAGGGAACATTGGGGCTTCTTCTCAGTGTCTCTGACATAGGGTTTCACTGTCCCGGGAAAGTCTCTGCTAACACCCTGCAGAGCGCTGTGCCCAATCTACAGAAACGTCTTGCGGTATCTCCTACAGGGAAAGTGCCAGGAGGGAACTGTCCATCTTGTTCTCAGTGTCTCTGAGAATTGCTCTGATTATCCCTGTGACCTCTTTGCTAAGACTCTCCAGAGAGCCGTCCTCAAAACCAACACACATCTTGACATATCTCCCACATTGATCGCAGTGTCTCCAGGAACGGCATTCAAGGAGCCAGGAACTTTTCTCCCTACACTGTCCATTGAGTTGTCCTCAAAACCAATATACATCCTGCTATATCTCCCACATGGAAAGTGCCAGGAGGGAGAAGTGGGGATTATGTTTAGACTTTCTCGGAACTGCTTCAAATCAACTAGATATCTTTGTGCTGTAAATCTCCCAACAGCCAAACGCAAAAGCAGCAAACATCTCGCTGTATGTCCCACATCCAAAGTGCCAAGAGAGAGCTTGCTCTCCCTGTCTTTGAGTACTGTTTTCGCTGTGCCGGTTACCTCTTTGCTAACATTCTCTTCAGCGCTGCAGGGAAACCAGGAACCACGTGGAGAAGGCACCCACACTGAAAGTACCTGGAGGGAACATTGGGGCTTCTTCTCAGTGTCTCTGACATAGGGTTTCACTGTCCCGGGAAAGTCTCTGCTAACACCCTGCAGAGCGCTGTGCCCAATCTACAGAAACGTCTTGCGGTATCTCCTACAGGGAAAGTGCCAGGAGGGAACTGTCCATCTTGTTCTCAGTGTCTCTGAGAATTGCTCTGATTATCCCTGTGACCTCTTTGCTAAGACTCTCCAGAGAGCCGTCCTCAAAACAAACACACATCTTGACATATCTCCCTCATTGATCGCAGTGTCTCCAGGAACGGCATTCAAGGAGCCAGGAACTTTTCTCCCTACACTGTCCATTGAGTTGTCCTCAAAACCAATATACATCCTGCTATATCTCCCACATGGAAAGTGCCAGGAGGGAGAAGTGGCGATTATGTTTAGACTTTCTCGGAACTGCTTCAAATCAACTAGATATCTTTGTGCTGTAAATCTCCCAACAGCCAAACGCAAAAGCAGCAAACATCTCGCTGTATGTCCCACATCCAAAGTGCCAAGAGAGAGCTTGCTCTCCCTCTCTTTGAGTACTGTTTTCACTGTCCCGGTTACCTCTTTGCTAACATTCTCTTCAGCGCTGCAGGGAAACCAGGAACCACGTGGAGAAGGCACCCACACTGAAAGTGCCTGGAGGGAACATTGGGGCTTCTTCTCAGTGTCTCTGACATAGGGTTTCACTGTCCCGGGAAAGTCTCTGCTAACACCCTGCAGAGCGCTGTGCCCAATCTACAGAAACGTCTTGCGGTATCTCCTACAGGGAAAGTGCCAGGAGGGAACTGTCCATCTTGTTCTCAGTGTCTCTGAGAATTGCTCTGATTATCCCTGTGACCTCTTTGCTAAGACTCTCCAGAGAGCCGTCCTCAAAACCAACACACATCTTGACATATCTCCCACATTGATCGCAGTGTCTCCAGGAACGGCATTCAAGGAGCCAGGAACTTTTCTCCCTACACTGTCCATTGAGTTGTCCTCAAAACCAATATACATCCTGCTATATCTCCCACATGGAAAGTGCCAGGAGGGAGAAGTGGCGATTATGTTTAGACTTTCTCGGAACTGCTTCAAATCAACTAGATATCTTTGTGCTGTAAATCTCCCAACAGCCAAACGCAAAAGCAGCAAACATCTCGCTGTATGTCCCACATCCAAAGTGCCAAGAGAGAGCTTGCTCTCCCTCTCTTTGAGTACTGTTTTCGCTGTGCCGGTTACCTCTTTGCTAACATTCTCTTCAGCGCTGCAGGGAAACCAGGAACCACGTGGAGAAGGCACCCACACTGAAAGTGCCTGGAGGGAACATTGGGGCTTCTTCTCAGTGTCTCTGACATAGGGTTTCACTGTCCCGGGAAAGTCTCTGCTAACACCCTGCAGAGCGCTGTGCCCAATCTACAGAAACGTCTTGCGGTATCTCCTACAGGGAAAGTGCCAGGAGGGAACTGTCCATCTTGTTCTCAGTGTCTCTGAGAATTGCTCTGATTATCCCTGTGACCTCTTTGCTAAGACTCTCCAGAGAGCCGTCCTCAAAACCAACACACATCTTGACATATCTCCCACATTGATCGCAGTGTCTCCAGGAACGGCATTCAAGGAGCCAGGAACTTTTCTCCCTACACTGTCCATTGAGTTGTCCTCAAAACCAATATACATCCTGCTATATCTCCCACATGGAAAGTGCCAGGAGGGAGAAGTGGCGATTATGTTTAGACTTTCTCGGAACTGCTTCAAATCAACTAGATATCTTTGTGCTGTAAATCTCCCAACAGCCAAACGCAAAAGCAGCAAACATCTCGCTGTATGTCCCACATCCAAAGTGCCAAGAGAGAGCTTGCTCTCCCTGTCTTTGAGTACTGTTTTCGCTGTGCCGGTTACCTCTTTGCTAACATTCTCTTCAGCGCTGCAGGGAAACCAGGAACCACGTGGAGAAGGCACCCACACTGAAAGTGCCTGGAGGGAACATTGGGGCTTCTTCTCAGTGTCTCTGACATAGGGTTTCACTGTCCCGGGAAAGTCTCTGCTAACACCCTGCAGAGCGCTGTGCCCAATCTACAGAAACGTCTTGCGGTATCTCCTACAGGGAAAGTGCCAGGAGGGAATTGTCGAGCTTGTTCTCAGTGTCTCTGAGAATTGCTCTGATTATCCCTGTGACCTCTTTGCTAAGACTCTCCAGAGAGCCGTCCTCAAAACAAACACACATCTTGACATATCTCCCACATTGATCGCAGTGTCTCCAGGAACGGCATTCAAGGAGCCAGGAACTTTTCTCCCTACACTGTCCATTGAGTTGTCCTCAAAACCAATATACATCCTGCTATATCTCCCACATGGAAAGTGCCAGGAGGGAGAAGTGGCGATTATGTTTAGACTTTCTCGGAACTGCTTCAAATCAACTAGATATCTTTGTGCTGTAAATCTCCCAACAGCCAAACGCAAAAGCAGCAAACATCTCGCTGTATGTCCCACATCCAAAGTGCCAAGAGAGAGCTTGCTCTCCCTGTCTTTGAGTACTGTTTTCGCTGTGCCGGTTACCTCTTTGCTAACATTCTCTTCAGCGCTGCAGGGAAACCAGGAACCACGTGGAGAAGGCACCCACACTGAAAGTGCCTGGAGGGAACATTGGGGCTTCTTCTCAGTGTCTCTGACATAGGGTTTCACTGTCCCGGGAAAGTCTCTGCTAACACCCTGCAGAGCGCTGTGCCCAATCTACAGAAACGTCTTGCGGTATCTCCTACAGGGAAAGTGCCAGGAGGGAACTGTCCATCTTGTTCTCAGTGTCTCTGAGAATTGCTCTGATTATCCCTGTGACCTCTTTGCTAAGACTCTCCAGAGAGCCGTCCTCAAAACCAACACACATCTTGACATATCTCCCACATTGATCGCAGTGTCTCCAGGAACGGCATTCAAGGAGCCAGGAACTTTTCTCCCTACACTGTCCATTGAGTTGTCCTCAAAACCAATATACATCCTGCTATATCTCCCACATGGAAAGTGCCAGGAGGGAGAAGTGGGGATTATGTTTAGACTTTCTCGGAACTGCTTCAAATCAACTAGATATCTTTGTGCTGTAAATCTCCCAACAGCCAAACGCAAAAGCAGCAAACATCTCGCTGTATGTCCCACATCCAAAGTGCCAAGAGAGAGCTTGCTCTCCCTGTCTTTGAGTACTGTTTTCGCTGTGCCGGTTACCTCTTTGCTAACATTCTCTTCAGCGCTGCAGGGAAACCAGGAACCACGTGGAGAAGGCACCCACACTGAAAGTACCTGGAGGGAACATTGGGGCTTCTTCTCAGTGTCTCTGACATAGGGTTTCACTGTCCCGGGAAAGTCTCTGCTAACACCCTGCAGAGCGCTGTGCCCAATCTACAGAAACGTCTTGCGGTATCTCCTACAGGGAAAGTGCCAGGAGGGAACTGTCCATCTTGTTCTCAGTGTCTCTGAGAATTGCTCTGATTATCCCTGTGACCTCTTTGCTAAGACTCTCCAGAGAGCCGTCCTCAAAACAAACACACATCTTGACATATCTCCCTCATTGATCGCAGTGTCTCCAGGAACGGCATTCAAGGAGCCAGGAACTTTTCTCCCTACACTGTCCATTGAGTTGTCCTCAAAACCAATATACATCCTGCTATATCTCCCACATGGAAAGTGCCAGGAGGGAGAAGTGGCGATTATGTTTAGACTTTCTCGGAACTGCTTCAAATCAACTAGATATCTTTGTGCTGTAAATCTCCCAACAGCCAAACGCAAAAGCAGCAAACATCTCGCTGTATGTCCCACATCCAAAGTGCCAAGAGAGAGCTTGCTCTCCCTCTCTTTGAGTACTGTTTTCACTGTCCCGGTTACCTCTTTGCTAACATTCTCTTCAGCGCTGCAGGGAAACCAGGAACCACGTGGAGAAGGCACCCACACTGAAAGTGCCTGGAGGGAACATTGGGGCTTCTTCTCAGTGTCTCTGACATAGGGTTTCACTGTCCCGGGAAAGTCTCTGCTAACACCCTGCAGAGCGCTGTGCCCAATCTACAGAAACGTCTTGCGGTATCTCCTACAGGGAAAGTGCCAGGAGGGAACTGTCCATCTTGTTCTCAGTGTCTCTGAGAATTGCTCTGATTATCCCTGTGACCTCTTTGCTAAGACTCTCCAGAGAGCCGTCCTCAAAACCAACACACATCTTGACATATCTCCCACATTGATCGCAGTGTCTCCAGGAACGGCATTCAAGGAGCCAGGAACTTTTCTCCCTACACTGTCCATTGAGTTGTCCTCAAAACCAATATACATCCTGCTATATCTCCCACATGGAAAGTGCCAGGAGGGAGAAGTGGCGATTATGTTTAGACTTTCTCGGAACTGCTTCAAATCAACTAGATATCTTTGTGCTGTAAATCTCCCAACAGCCAAACGCAAAAGCAGCAAACATCTCGCTGTATGTCCCACATCCAAAGTGCCAAGAGAGAGCTTGCTCTCCCTCTCTTTGAGTACTGTTTTCGCTGTGCCGGTTACCTCTTTGCTAACATTCTCTTCAGCGCTGCAGGGAAACCAGGAACCACGTGGAGAAGGCACCCACACTGAAAGTGCCTGGAGGGAACATTGGGGCTTCTTCTCAGTGTCTCTGACATAGGGTTTCACTGTCCCGGGAAAGTCTCTGCTAACACCCTGCAGAGCGCTGTGCCCAATCTACAGAAACGTCTTGCGGTATCTCCTACAGGGAAAGTGCCAGGAGGGAACTGTCCATCTTGTTCTCAGTGTCTCTGAGAATTGCTCTGATTATCCCTGTGACCTCTTTGCTAAGACTCTCCAGAGAGCCGTCCTCAAAACCAACACACATCTTGACATATCTCCCTCATTGATCGCAGTGTCTCCAGGAACGGCATTCAAGGAGCCAGGAACTTTTCTCCCTACACTGTCCATTGAGTTGTCCTCAAAACCAATATACATCCTGCTATATCTCCCACATGGAAAGTGCCAGGAGGGAGAAGTGGCGATTATGTTTAGACTTTCTCGGAACTGCTTCAAATCAACTAGATATCTTTGTGCTGTAAATCTCCCAACAGCCAAACGCAAAAGCAGCAAACATCTCGCTGTATGTCCCACATCCAAAGTGCCAAGAGAGAGCTTGCTCTCCCTGTCTTTGAGTACTGTTTTCGCTGTGCCGGTTACCTCTTTGCTAACATTCTCTTCAGCGCTGCAGGGAAACCAGGAACCACGTGGAGAAGGCACCCACACTGAAAGTGCCTGGAGGGAACATTGGGGCTTCTTCTCAGTGTCTCTGACATAGGGTTTCACTGTCCCGGGAAAGTCTCTGCTAACACCCTGCAGAGCGCTGTGCCCAATCTACAGAAACGTCTTGCGGTATCTCCTACAGGGAAAGTGCCAGGAGGGAATTGTCGAGCTTGTTCTCAGTGTCTCTGAGAATTGCTCTGATTATCCCTGTGACCTCTTTGCTAAGACTCTCCAGAGAGCCGTCCTCAAAACCAACACACATCTTGACATATCTCCCACATTGATCGCAGTGTCTCCAGGAACGGCATTCAAGGAGCCAGGAACTTTTCTCCCTACACTGTCCATTGAGTTGTCCTCAAAACCAATATACATCCTGCTATATCTCCCACATGGAAAGTGCCAGGAGGGAGAAGTGGCGATTATGTTTAGACTTTCTCGGAACTGCTTCAAATCAACTAGATATCTTTGTGCTGTAAATCTCCCAACAGCCAAACGCAAAAGCAGCAAACATCTCGCTGTATGTCCCACATCCAAAGTGCCAAGAGAGAGCTTGCTCTCCCTGTCTTTGAGTACTGTTTTCGCTGTGCCGGTTACCTCTTTGCTAACATTCTCTTCAGCGCTGCAGGGAAACCAGGAACCACGTGGAGAAGGCACCCACACTGAAAGTGCCTGGAGGGAACATTGGGGCTTCTTCTCAGTGTCTCTGACATAGGGTTTCACTGTCCCGGGAAAGTCTCTGCTAACACCCTGCAGAGCGCTGTGCCCAATCTACAGAAACGTCTTGCGGTATCTCCTACAGGGAAAGTGCCAGGAGGGAATTGTCGAGCTTGTTCTCAGTGTCTCTGAGAATTGCTCTGATTATCCCTGTGACCTCTTTGCTAAGACTCTCCAGAGAGCCGTCCTCAAAACCAACACACATCTTGACATATCTCCCACATTGATCGCAGTGTCTCCAGGAACGGCATTCAAGGAGCCAGGAACTTTTCTCCCTACACTGTCCATTGAGTTGTCCTCAAAACCAATATACATCCTGCTATATCTCCCACATGGAAAGTGCCAGGAGGGAGAAGTGGCGATTATGTTTAGACTTTCTCGGAACTGCTTCAAATCAACTAGATATCTTTGTGCTGTAAATCTCCCAACAGCCAAACGCAAAAGCAGCAAACATCTCGCTGTATGTCCCACATCCAAAGTGCCAAGAGAGAGCTTGCTCTCCCTGTCTTTGAGTACTGTTTTCGCTGTGCCGGTTACCTCTTTGCTAACATTCTCTTCAGCGCTGCAGGGAAACCAGGAACCACGTGGAGAAGGCACCCACACTGAAAGTGCCTGGAGGGAACATTGGGGCTTCTTCTCAGTGTCTCTGACATAGGGTTTCACTGTCCCGGGAAAGTCTCTGCTAACACCCTGCAGAGCGCTGTGCCCAATCTACAGAAACGTCTTGCGGTATCTCCTACAGGGAAAGTGCCAGGAGGGAATTGTCGAGCTTGTTCTCAGTGTCTCTGAGAATTGCTCTGATTATCCCTGTGACCTCTTTGCTAAGACTCTCCAGAGAGCCGTCCTCAAAACCAACACACATCTTGACATATCTCCCACATTGATCGCAGTGTCTCCAGGAACGGCATTCAAGGAGCCAGGAACTTTTCTCCCTACACTGTCCATTGAGTTGTCCTCAAAACCAATATACATCCTGCTATATCTCCCACATGGAAAGTGCCAGGAGGGAGAAGTGGCGATTATGTTTAGACTTTCTCGGAACTGCTTCAAATCAACTAGATATCTTTGTGCTGTAAATCTCCCAACAGCCAAACGCAAAAGCAGCAAACATCTCGCTGTATGTCCCACATCCAAAGTGCCAAGAGAGAGCTTGCTCTCCCTGTCTTTGAGTACTGTTTTCGCTGTGCCGGTTACCTCTTTGCTAACATTCTCTTCAGCGCTGCAGGGAAACCAGGAACCACGTGGAGAAGGCACCCACACTGAAAGTGCCTGGAGGGAACATTGGGGCTTCTTCTCAGTGTCTCTGACATAGGGTTTCACTGTCCCGGGAAAGTCTCTGCTAACACCCTGCAGAGCGCTGTGCCCAATCTACAGAAACGTCTTGCGGTATCTCCTACAGGGAAAGTGCCAGGAGGGAACTGTCCATCTTGTTCTCAGTGTCTCTGAGAATTGCTCTGATTATCCCTGTGACCTCTTTGCTAAGACTCTCCAGAGAGCCGTCCTCAAAACCAACACACATCTTGACATATCTCCCACATTGATCGCAGTGTCTCCAGGAACGGCATTCAAGGAGCCAGGAACTTTTCTCCCTACACTGTCCATTGAGTTGTCCTCAAAACCAATATACATCCTGCTATATCTCCCACATGGAAAGTGCCAGGAGGGAGAAGTGGGGATTATGTTTAGACTTTCTCGGAACTGCTTCAAATCAACTAGATATCTTTGTGCTGTAAATCTCCCAACAGCCAAACGCAAAAGCAGCAAACATCTCGCTGTATGTCCCACATCCAAAGTGCCAAGAGAGAGCTTGCTCTCCCTCTCTTTGAGTACTGTTTTCGCTGTGCCGGTTACCTCTTTGCTAACATTCTCTTCAGCGCTGCAGGGAAACCAGGAACCACGTGGAGAAGGCACCCACACTGAAAGTACCTGGAGGGAACATTGGGGCTTCTTCTCAGTGTCTCTGACATAGGGTTTCACTGTCCCGGGAAAGTCTCTGCTAACACCCTGCAGAGCGCTGTGCCCAATCTACAGAAACGTCTTGCGGTATCTCCTACAGGGAAAGTGCCAGGAGGGAACTGTCCATCTTGTTCTCAGTGTCTCTGAGAATTGCTCTGATTATCCCTGTGACCTCTTTGCTAAGACTCTCCAGAGAGCCGTCCTCAAAACAAACACACATCTTGACATATCTCCCTCATTGATCGCAGTGTCTCCAGGAACGGCATTCAAGGAGCCAGGAACTTTTCTCCCTACACTGTCCATTGAGTTGTCCTCAAAACCAATATACATCCTGCTATATCTCCCACATGGAAAGTGCCAGGAGGGAGAAGTGGCGATTATGTTTAGACTTTCTCGGAACTGCTTCAAATCAACTAGATATCTTTGTGCTGTAAATCTCCCAACAGCCAAACGCAAAAGCAGCAAACATCTCGCTGTATGTCCCACATCCAAAGTGCCAAGAGAGAGCTTGCTCTCCCTGTCTTTGAGTACTGTTTTCACTGTCCCGGTTACCTCTTTGCTAACATTCTCTTCAGCGCTGCAGGGAAACCAGGAACCACGTGGAGAAGGCACCCACACTGAAAGTGCCTGGAGGGAACATTGGGGCTTCTTCTCAGTGTCTCTGACATAGGGTTTCACTGTCCCGGGAAAGTCTCTGCTAACACCCTGCAGAGCGCTGTGCCCAATCTACAGAAACGTCTTGCGGTATCTCCTACAGGGAAAGTGCCAGGAGGGAACTGTCCATCTTGTTCTCAGTGTCTCTGAGAATTGCTCTGATTATCCCTGTGACCTCTTTGCTAAGACTCTCCAGAGAGCCGTCCTCAAAACCAACACACATCTTGACATATCTCCCACATTGATCGCAGTGTCTCCAGGAACGGCATTCAAGGAGCCAGGAACTTTTCTCCCTACACTGTCCATTGAGTTGTCCTCAAAACCAATATACATCCTGCTATATCTCCCACATGGAAAGTGCCAGGAGGGAGAAGTGGCGATTATGTTTAGACTTTCTCGGAACTGCTTCAAATCAACTAGATATCTTTGTGCTGTAAATCTCCCAACAGCCAAACGCAAAAGCAGCAAACATCTCGCTGTATGTCCCACATCCAAAGTGCCAAGAGAGAGCTTGCTCTCCCTGTCTTTGAGTACTGTTTTCGCTGTGCCGGTTACCTCTTTGCTAACATTCTCTTCAGCGCTGCAGGGAAACCAGGAACCACGTGGAGAAGGCACCCACACTGAAAGTGCCTGGAGGGAACATTGGGGCTTCTTCTCAGTGTCTCTGACATAGGGTTTCACTGTCCCGGGAAAGTCTCTGCTAACACCCTGCAGAGCGCTGTGCCCAATCTACAGAAACGTCTTGCGGTATCTCCTACAGGGAAAGTGCCAGGAGGGAATTGTCGAGCTTGTTCTCAGTGTCTCTGAGAATTGCTCTGATTATCCCTGTGACCTCTTTGCTAAGACTCTCCAGAGAGCCGTCCTCAAAACCAACACACATCTTGACATATCTCCCACATTGATCGCAGTGTCTCCAGGAACGGCATTCAAGGAGCCAGGAACTTTTCTCCCTACACTGTCCATTGAGTTGTCCTCAAAACCAATATACATCCTGCTATATCTCCCACATGGAAAGTGCCAGGAGGGAGAAGTGGCGATTATGTTTAGACTTTCTCGGAACTGCTTCAAATCAACTAGATATCTTTGTGCTGTAAATCTCCCAACAGCCAAACGCAAAAGCAGCAAACATCTCGCTGTATGTCCCACATCCAAAGTGCCAAGAGAGAGCTTGCTCTCCCTGTCTTTGAGTACTGTTTTCGCTGTGCCGGTTACCTCTTTGCTAACATTCTCTTCAGCGCTGCAGGGAAACCAGGAACCACGTGGAGAAGGCACCCACACTGAAAGTGCCTGGAGGGAACATTGGGGCTTCTTCTCAGTGTCTCTGACATAGGGTTTCACTGTCCCGGGAAAGTCTCTGCTAACACCCTGCAGAGCGCTGTGCCCAATCTACAGAAACGTCTTGCGGTATCTCCTACAGGGAAAGTGCCAGGAGGGAACTGTCCATCTTGTTCTCAGTGTCTCTGAGAATTGCTCTGATTATCCCTGTGACCTCTTTGCTAAGACTCTCCAGAGAGCCGTCCTCAAAACAAACACACATCTTGACATATCTCCCACATTGATCGCAGTGTCTCCAGGAACGGCATTCAAGGAGCCAGGAACTTTTCTCCCTACACTGTCCATTGAGTTGTCCTCAAAACCAATATACATCCTGCTATATCTCCCACATGGAAAGTGCCAGGAGGGAGAAGTGGCGATTATGTTTAGACTTTCTCGGAACTGCTTCAAATCAACTAGATATCTTTGTGCTGTAAATCTCCCAACAGCCAAACGCAAAAGCAGCAAACATCTCGCTGTATGTCCCACATCCAAAGTGCCAAGAGAGAGCTTGCTCTCCCTCTCTTTGAGTACTGTTTTCGCTGTGCCGGTTACCTCTTTGCTAACATTCTCTTCAGCGCTGCAGGGAAACCAGGAACCACGTGGAGAAGGCACCCACACTGAAAGTGCCTGGAGGGAACATTGGGGCTTCTTCTCAGTGTCTCTGACATAGGGTTTCACTGTCCCGGGAAAGTCTCTGCTAACACCCTGCAGAGCGCTGTGCCCAATCTACAGAAACGTCTTGCGGTATCTCCTACAGGGAAAGTGCCAGGAGGGAACTGTCCATCTTGTTCTCAGTGTCTCTGAGAATTGCTCTGATTATCCCTGTGACCTCTTTGCTAAGACTCTCCAGAGAGCCGTCCTCAAAACCAACACACATCTTGACATATCTCCCACATTGATCGCAGTGTCTCCAGGAACGGCATTCAAGGAGCCAGGAACTTTTCTCCCTACACTGTCCATTGAGTTGTCCTCAAAACCAATATACATCCTGCTATATCTCCCACATGGAAAGTGCCAGGAGGGAGAAGTGGCGATTATGTTTAGACTTTCTCGGAACTGCTTCAAATCAACTAGATATCTTTGTGCTGTAAATCTCCCAACAGCCAAACGCAAAAGCAGCAAACATCTCGCTGTATGTCCCACATCCAAAGTGCCAAGAGAGAGCTTGCTCTCCCTGTCTTTGAGTACTGTTTTCACTGTCCCGGTTACCTCTTTGCTAACATTCTCTTCAGCGCTGCAGGGAAACCAGGAACCACGTGGAGAAGGCACCCACACTGAAAGTGCCTGGAGGGAACATTGGGGCTTCTTCTCAGTGTCTCTGACATAGGGTTTCACTGTCCCGGGAAAGTCTCTGCTAACACCCTGCAGAGCGCTGTGCCCAATCTACAGAAACGTCTTGCGGTATCTCCTACAGGGAAAGTGCCAGGAGGGAACTGTCCATCTTGTTCTCAGTGTCTCTGAGAATTGCTCTGATTATCCCTGTGACCTCTTTGCTAAGACTCTCCAGAGAGCCGTCCTCAAAACCAACACACATCTTGACATATCTCCCACATTGATCGCAGTGTCTCCAGGAACGGCATTCAAGGAGCCAGGAACTTTTCTCCCTACACTGTCCATTGAGTTGTCCTCAAAACCAATATACATCCTGCTATATCTCCCACATGGAAAGTGCCAGGAGGGAGAAGTGGGGATTATGTTTAGACTTTCTCGGAACTGCTTCAAATCAACTAGATATCTTTGTGCTGTAAATCTCCCAACAGCCAAACGCAAAAGCAGCAAACATCTCGCTGTATGTCCCACATCCAAAGTGCCAAGAGAGAGCTTGCTCTCCCTCTCTTTGAGTACTGTTTTCGCTGTGCCGGTTACCTCTTTGCTAACATTCTCTTCAGCGCTGCAGGGAAACCAGGAACCACGTGGAGAAGGCACCCACACTGAAAGTGCCTGGAGGGAACATTGGGGCTTCTTCTCAGTGTCTCTGACATAGGGTTTCACTGTCCCGGGAAAGTCTCTGCTAACACCCTGCAGAGCGCTGTGCCCAATCTACAGAAACGTCTTGCGGTATCTCCTACAGGGAAAGTGCCAGGAGGGAACTGTCCATCTTGTTCTCAGTGTCTCTGAGAATTGCTCTGATTATCCCTGTGACCTCTTTGCTAAGACTCTCCAGAGAGCCGTCCTCAAAACCAACACACATCTTGACATATCTCCCACATTGATCGCAGTGTCTCCAGGAACGGCATTCAAGGAGCCAGGAACTTTTCTCCCTACACTGTCCATTGAGTTGTCCTCAAAACCAATATACATCCTGCTATATCTCCCACATGGAAAGTGCCAGGAGGGAGAAGTGGCGATTATGTTTAGACTTTCTCGGAACTGCTTCAAATCAACTAGATATCTTTGTGCTGTAAATCTCCCAACAGCCAAACGCAAAAGCAGCAAACATCTCGCTGTATGTCCCACATCCAAAGTGCCAAGAGAGAGCTTGCTCTCCCTGTCTTTGAGTACTGTTTTCGCTGTGCCGGTTACCTCTTTGCTAACATTCTCTTCAGCGCTGCAGGGAAACCAGGAACCACGTGGAGAAGGCACCCACACTGAAAGTGCCTGGAGGGAACATTGGGGCTTCTTCTCAGTGTCTCTGACATAGGGTTTCACTGTCCCGGGAAAGTCTCTGCTAACACCCTGCAGAGCGCTGTGCCCAATCTACAGAAACGTCTTGCGGTATCTCCTACAGGGAAAGTGCCAGGAGGGAACTGTCCATCTTGTTCTCAGTGTCTCTGAGAATTGCTCTGATTATCCCTGTGACCTCTTTGCTAAGACTCTCCAGAGAGCCGTCCTCAAAACCAACACACATCTTGACATATCTCCCACATTGATCGCAGTGTCTCCAGGAACGGCATTCAAGGAGCCAGGAACTTTTCTCCCTACACTGTCCATTGAGTTGTCCTCAAAACCAATATACATCCTGCTATATCTCCCACATGGAAAGTGCCAGGAGGGAGAAGTGGCGATTATGTTTAGACTTTCTCGGAACTGCTTCAAATCAACTAGATATCTTTGTGCTGTAAATCTCCCAACAGCCAAACGCAAAAGCAGCAAACATCTCGCTGTATGTCCCACATCCAAAGTGCCAAGAGAGAGCTTGCTCTCCCTGTCTTTGAGTACTGTTTTCACTGTCCCGGTTACCTCTTTGCTAACATTCTCTTCAGCGCTGCAGGGAAACCAGGAACCACGTGGAGAAGGCACCCACACTGAAAGTGCCTGGAGGGAACATTGGGGCTTCTTCTCAGTGTCTCTGACATAGGGTTTCACTGTCCCGGGAAAGTCTCTGCTAACACCCTGCAGAGCGCTGTGCCCAATCTACAGAAACGTCTTGCGGTATCTCCTACAGGGAAAGTGCCAGGAGGGAACTGTCCATCTTGTTCTCAGTGTCTCTGAGAATTGCTCTGATTATCCCTGTGACCTCTTTGCTAAGACTCTCCAGAGAGCCGTCCTCAAAACCAACACACATCTTGACATATCTCCCACATTGATCGCAGTGTCTCCAGGAACGGCATTCAAGGAGCCAGGAACTTTTCTCCCTACACTGTCCATTGAGTTGTCCTCAAAACCAATATACATCCTGCTATATCTCCCACATGGAAAGTGCCAGGAGGGAGAAGTGGCGATTATGTTTAGACTTTCTCGGAACTGCTTCAAATCAACTAGATATCTTTGTGCTGTAAATCTCCCAACAGCCAAACGCAAAAGCAGCAAACATCTCGCTGTATGTCCCACATCCAAAGTGCCAAGAGAGAGCTTGCTCTCCCTCTCTTTGAGTACTGTTTTCGCTGTGCCGGTTACCTCTTTGCTAACATTCTCTTCAGCGCTGCAGGGAAACCAGGAACCACGTGGAGAAGGCACCCACACTGAAAGTGCCTGGAGGGAACATTGGGGCTTCTTCTCAGTGTCTCTGACATAGGGTTTCACTGTCCCGGGAAAGTCTCTGCTAACACCCTGCAGAGCGCTGTGCCCAATCTACAGAAACGTCTTGCGGTATCTCCTACAGGGAAAGTGCCAGGAGGGAACTGTCCATCTTGTTCTCAGTGTCTCTGAGAATTGCTCTGATTATCCCTGTGACCTCTTTGCTAAGACTCTCCAGAGAGCCGTCCTCAAAACCAACACACATCTTGACATATCTCCCTCATTGATCGCAGTGTCTCCAGGAACGGCATTCAAGGAGCCAGGAACTTTTCTCCCTACACTGTCCATTGAGTTGTCCTCAAAACCAATATACATCCTGCTATATCTCCCACATGGAAAGTGCCAGGAGGGAGAAGTGGGGATTATGTTTAGACTTCCTCGGAACTGCTTCAAATCAACTAGATATCTTTGTGCTGTAAATCTCCCAACAGCCAAACGCAAAAGCAGCAAACATCTCGCTGTCTGTCCCACATCCAAAGTGCCAAGAGAGAGCTTGCTCTCCCTGTCTTTGAGTACTGTTTTCGCTGTGCCGGTTACCTCTTTGCTAACATTCTCTTCAGCGCTGCAGGGAAACCAGGAACCACGTGGAGAAGGCACCCACACTGAAAGTGCCTGGAGGGAACATTGGGGCTTCTTCTCAGTGTCTCTGACATAGGGTTTCACTGTCCCGGGAAAGTCTCTGCTAACACCCTGCAGAGCGCTGTGCCCAATCTACAGAAACGTCTTGCGGTATCTCCTACAGGGAAAGTGCCAGGAGGGAACTGTCCATCTTGTTCTCAGTGTCTCTGAGAATTGCTCTGATTATCCCTGTGACCTCTTTGCTAAGACTCTCCAGAGAGCCGTCCTCAAAACCAACACACATCTTGACATATCTCCCACATTGATCGCAGTGTCTCCAGGAACGGCATTCAAGGAGCCAGGAACTTTTCTCCCTACACTGTCCATTGAGTTGTCCTCAAAACCAATATACATCCTGCTATATCTCCCACATGGAAAGTGCCAGGAGGGAGAAGTGGGGATTATGTTTAGACTTTCTCGGAACTGCTTCAAATCAACTAGATATCTTTGTGCTGTAAATCTCCCAACAGCCAAACGCAAAAGCAGCAAACATCTCGCTGTATGTCCCACATCCAAAGTGCCAAGAGAGAGCTTGCTCTCCCTGTCTTTGAGTACTGTTTTCGCTGTGCCGGTTACCTCTTTGCTAACATTCTCTTCAGCGCTGCAGGGAAACCAGGAACCACGTGGAGAAGGCACCCACACTGAAAGTGCCTGGAGGGAACATTGGGGCTTCTTCTCAGTGTCTCTGACATAGGGTTTCACTGTCCCGGGAAAGTCTCTGCTAACACCCTGCAGAGCGCTGTGCCCAATCTACAGAAACGTCTTGCGGTATCTCCTACAGGGAAAGTGCCAGGAGGGAATTGTCGAGCTTGTTCTCAGTGTCTCTGAGAATTGCTCTGATTATCCCTGTGACCTCTTTGCTAAGACTCTCCAGAGAGCCGTCCTCAAAACCAACACACATCTTGACATATCTCCCTCATTGATCGCAGTGTCTCCAGGAACGGCATTCAAGGAGCCAGGAACTTTTCTCCCTACACTGTCCATTGAGTTGTCCTCAAAACCAATATACATCCTGCTATATCTCCCACATGGAAAGTGCCAGGAGGGAGAAGTGGCGATTATGTTTAGACTTTCTCGGAACTGCTTCAAATCAACTAGATATCTTTGTGCTGTAAATCTCCCAACAGCCAAACGCAAAAGCAGCAAACATCTCGCTGTATGTCCCACATCCAAAGTGCCAAGAGAGAGCTTGCTCTCCCTGTCTTTGAGTACTGTTTTCACTGTCCCGGTTACCTCTTTGCTAACATTCTCTTCAGCGCTGCAGGGAAACCAGGAACCACGTGGAGAAGGCACCCACACTGAAAGTGCCTGGAGGGAACATTGGGGCTTCTTCTCAGTGTCTCTGACATAGGGTTTCACTGTCCCGGGAAAGTCTCTGCTAACACCCTGCAGAGCGCTGTGCCCAATCTACAGAAACGTCTTGCGGTATCTCCTACAGGGAAAGTGCCAGGAGGGAACTGTCCATCTTGTTCTCAGTGTCTCTGAGAATTGCTCTGATTATCCCTGTGACCTCTTTGCTAAGACTCTCCAGAGAGCCGTCCTCAAAACCAACACACATCTTGACATATCTCCCACATTGATCGCAGTGTCTCCAGGAACGGCATTCAAGGAGCCAGGAACTTTTCTCCCTACACTGTCCATTGAGTTGTCCTCAAAACCAATATACATCCTGCTATATCTCCCACATGGAAAGTGCCAGGAGGGAGAAGTGGCGATTATGTTTAGACTTTCTCGGAACTGCTTCAAATCAACTAGATATCTTTGTGCTGTAAATCTCCCAACAGCCAAACGCAAAAGCAGCAAACATCTCGCTGTATGTCCCACATCCAAAGTGCCAAGAGAGAGCTTGCTCTCCCTCTCTTTGAGTACTGTTTTCGCTGTGCCGGTTACCTCTTTGCTAACATTCTCTTCAGCGCTGCAGGGAAACCAGGAACCACGTGGAGAAGGCACCCACACTGAAAGTGCCTGGAGGGAACATTGGGGCTTCTTCTCAGTGTCTCTGACATAGGGTTTCACTGTCCCGGGAAAGTCTCTGCTAACACCCTGCAGAGCGCTGTGCCCAATCTACAGAAACGTCTTGCGGTATCTCCTACAGGGAAAGTGCCAGGAGGGAACTGTCCATCTTGTTCTCAGTGTCTCTGAGAATTGCTCTGATTATCCCTGTGACCTCTTTGCTAAGACTCTCCAGAGAGCCGTCCTCAAAACCAACACACATCTTGACATATCTCCCACATTGATCGCAGTGTCTCCAGGAACGGCATTCAAGGAGCCAGGAACTTTTCTCCCTACACTGTCCATTGAGTTGTCCTCAAAACCAATATACATCCTGCTATATCTCCCACATGGAAAGTGCCAGGAGGGAGAAGTGGCGATTATGTTTAGACTTTCTCGGAACTGCTTCAAATCAACTAGATATCTTTGTGCTGTAAATCTCCCAACAGCCAAACGCAAAAGCAGCAAACATCTCGCTGTATGTCCCACATCCAAAGTGCCAAGAGAGAGCTTGCTCTCCCTGTCTTTGAGTACTGTTTTCGCTGTGCCGGTTACCTCTTTGCTAACATTCTCTTCAGCGCTGCAGGGAAACCAGGAACCACGTGGAGAAGGCACCCACACTGAAAGTGCCTGGAGGGAACATTGGGGCTTCTTCTCAGTGTCTCTGACATAGGGTTTCACTGTCCCGGGAAAGTCTCTGCTAACACCCTGCAGAGCGCTGTGCCCAATCTACAGAAACGTCTTGCGGTATCTCCTACAGGGAAAGTGCCAGGAGGGAATTGTCGAGCTTGTTCTCAGTGTCTCTGAGAATTGCTCTGATTATCCCTGTGACCTCTTTGCTAAGACTCTCCAGAGAGCCGTCCTCAAAACCAACACACATCTTGACATATCTCCCACATTGATCGCAGTGTCTCCAGGAACGGCATTCAAGGAGCCAGGAACTTTTCTCCCTACACTGTCCATTGAGTTGTCCTCAAAACCAATATACATCCTGCTATATCTCCCACATGGAAAGTGCCAGGAGGGAGAAGTGGCGATTATGTTTAGACTTTCTCGGAACTGCTTCAAATCAACTAGATATCTTTGTGCTGTAAATCTCCCAACAGCCAAACGCAAAAGCAGCAAACATCTCGCTGTATGTCCCACATCCAAAGTGCCAAGAGAGAGCTTGCTCTCCCTGTCTTTGAGTACTGTTTTCGCTGTGCCGGTTACCTCTTTGCTAACATTCTCTTCAGCGCTGCAGGGAAACCAGGAACCACGTGGAGAAGGCACCCACACTGAAAGTGCCTGGAGGGAACATTGGGGCTTCTTCTCAGTGTCTCTGACATAGGGTTTCACTGTCCCGGGAAAGTCTCTGCTAACACCCTGCAGAGCGCTGTGCCCAATCTACAGAAACGTCTTGCGGTATCTCCTACAGGGAAAGTGCCAGGAGGGAACTGTCCATCTTGTTCTCAGTGTCTCTGAGAATTGCTCTGATTATCCCTGTGACCTCTTTGCTAAGACTCTCCAGAGAGCCGTCCTCAAAACCAACACACATCTTGACATATCTCCCACATTGATCGCAGTGTCTCCAGGAACGGCATTCAAGGAGCCAGGAACTTTTCTCCCTACACTGTCCATTGAGTTGTCCTCAAAACCAATATACATCCTGCTATATCTCCCACATGGAAAGTGCCAGGAGGGAGAAGTGGGGATTATGTTTAGACTTTCTCGGAACTGCTTCAAATCAACTAGATATCTTTGTGCTGTAAATCTCCCAACAGCCAAACGCAAAAGCAGCAAACATCTCGCTGTATGTCCCACATCCAAAGTGCCAAGAGAGAGCTTGCTCTCCCTGTCTTTGAGTACTGTTTTCGCTGTGCCGGTTACCTCTTTGCTAACATTCTCTTCAGCGCTGCAGGGAAACCAGGAACCACGTGGAGAAGGCACCCACACTGAAAGTGCCTGGAGGGAACATTGGGGCTTCTTCTCAGTGTCTCTGACATAGGGTTTCACTGTCCCGGGAAAGTCTCTGCTAACACCCTGCAGAGCGCTGTGCCCAATCTACAGAAACGTCTTGCGGTATCTCCTACAGGGAAAGTGCCAGGAGGGAATTGTCGAGCTTGTTCTCAGTGTCTCTGAGAATTGCTCTGATTATCCCTGTGACCTCTTTGCTAAGACTCTCCAGAGAGCCGTCCTCAAAACCAACACACATCTTGACATATCTCCCTCATTGATCGCAGTGTCTCCAGGAACGGCATTCAAGGAGCCAGGAACTTTTCTCCCTACACTGTCCATTGAGTTGTCCTCAAAACCAATATACATCCTGCTATATCTCCCACATGGAAAGTGCCAGGAGGGAGAAGTGGGGATTATGTTTAGACTTTCTCGGAACTGCTTCAAATCAACTAGATATCTTTGTGCTGTAAATCTCCCAACAGCCAAACGCAAAAGCAGCAAACATCTCGCTGTATGTCCCACATCCAAAGTGCCAAGAGAGAGCTTGCTCTCCCTGTCTTTGAGTACTGTTTTCACTGTCCCGGTTACCTCTTTGCTAACATTCTCTTCAGCGCTGCAGGGAAACCAGGAACCACGTGGAGAAGGCACCCACACTGAAAGTGCCTGGAGGGAACATTGGGGCTTCTTCTCAGTGTCTCTGACATAGGGTTTCACTGTCCCGGGAAAGTCTCTGCTAACACCCTGCAGAGCGCTGTGCCCAATCTACAGAAACGTCTTGCGGTATCTCCTACAGGGAAAGTGCCAGGAGGGAACTGTCCATCTTGTTCTCAGTGTCTCTGAGAATTGCTCTGATTATCCCTGTGACCTCTTTGCTAAGACTCTCCAGAGAGCCGTCCTCAAAACCAACACACATCTTGACATATCTCCCACATTGATCGCAGTGTCTCCAGGAACGGCATTCAAGGAGCCAGGAACTTTTCTCCCTACACTGTCCATTGAGTTGTCCTCAAAACCAATATACATCCTGCTATATCTCCCACATGGAAAGTGCCAGGAGGGAGAAGTGGCGATTATGTTTAGACTTTCTCGGAACTGCTTCAAATCAACTAGATATCTTTGTGCTGTAAATCTCCCAACAGCCAAACGCAAAAGCAGCAAACATCTCGCTGTATGTCCCACATCCAAAGTGCCAAGAGAGAGCTTGCTCTCCCTCTCTTTGAGTACTGTTTTCGCTGTGCCGGTTACCTCTTTGCTAACATTCTCTTCAGCGCTGCAGGGAAACCAGGAACCACGTGGAGAAGGCACCCACACTGAAAGTGCCTGGAGGGAACATTGGGGCTTCTTCTCAGTGTCTCTGACATAGGGTTTCACTGTCCCGGGAAAGTCTCTGCTAACACCCTGCAGAGCGCTGTGCCCAATCTACAGAAACGTCTTGCGGTATCTCCTACAGGGAAAGTGCCAGGAGGGAACTGTCCATCTTGTTCTCAGTGTCTCTGAGAATTGCTCTGATTATCCCTGTGACCTCTTTGCTAAGACTCTCCAGAGAGCCGTCCTCAAAACCAACACACATCTTGACATATCTCCCACATTGATCGCAGTGTCTCCAGGAACGGCATTCAAGGAGCCAGGAACTTTTCTCCCTACACTGTCCATTGAGTTGTCCTCAAAACCAATATACATCCTGCTATATCTCCCACATGGAAAGTGCCAGGAGGGAGAAGTGGCGATTATGTTTAGACTTTCTCGGAACTGCTTCAAATCAACTAGATATCTTTGTGCTGTAAATCTCCCAACAGCCAAACGCAAAAGCAGCAAACATCTCGCTGTATGTCCCACATCCAAAGTGCCAAGAGAGAGCTTGCTCTCCCTGTCTTTGAGTACTGTTTTCGCTGTGCCGGTTACCTCTTTGCTAACATTCTCTTCAGCGCTGCAGGGAAACCAGGAACCACGTGGAGAAGGCACCCACACTGAAAGTGCCTGGAGGGAACATTGGGGCTTCTTCTCAGTGTCTCTGACATAGGGTTTCACTGTCCCGGGAAAGTCTCTGCTAACACCCTGCAGAGCGCTGTGCCCAATCTACAGAAACGTCTTGCGGTATCTCCTACAGGGAAAGTGCCAGGAGGGAATTGTCGAGCTTGTTCTCAGTGTCTCTGAGAATTGCTCTGATTATCCCTGTGACCTCTTTGCTAAGACTCTCCAGAGAGCCGTCCTCAAAACCAACACACATCTTGACATATCTCCCACATTGATCGCAGTGTCTCCAGGAACGGCATTCAAGGAGCCAGGAACTTTTCTCCCTACACTGTCCATTGAGTTGTCCTCAAAACCAATATACATCCTGCTATATCTCCCACATGGAAAGTGCCAGGAGGGAGAAGTGGCGATTATGTTTAGACTTTCTCGGAACTGCTTCAAATCAACTAGATATCTTTGTGCTGTAAATCTCCCAACAGCCAAACGCAAAAGCAGCAAACATCTCGCTGTATGTCCCACATCCAAAGTGCCAAGAGAGAGCTTGCTCTCCCTCTCTTTGAGTACTGTTTTCGCTGTGCCGGTTACCTCTTTGCTAACATTCTCTTCAGCGCTGCAGGGAAACCAGGAACCACGTGGAGAAGGCACCCACACTGAAAGTGCCTGGAGGGAACATTGGGGCTTCTTCTCAGTGTCTCTGACATAGGGTTTCACTGTCCCGGGAAAGTCTCTGCTAACACCCTGCAGAGCGCTGTGCCCAATCTACAGAAACGTCTTGCGGTATCTCCTACAGGGAAAGTGCCAGGAGGGAACTGTCCATCTTGTTCTCAGTGTCTCTGAGAATTGCTCTGATTATCCCTGTGACCTCTTTGCTAAGACTCTCCAGAGAGCCGTCCTCAAAACCAACACACATCTTGACATATCTCCCACATTGATCGCAGTGTCTCCAGGAACGGCATTCAAGGAGCCAGGAACTTTTCTCCCTACACTGTCCATTGAGTTGTCCTCAAAACCAATATACATCCTGCTATATCTCCCACATGGAAAGTGCCAGGAGGGAGAAGTGGGGATTATGTTTAGACTTTCTCGGAACTGCTTCAAATCAACTAGATATCTTTGTGCTGTAAATCTCCCAACAGCCAAACGCAAAAGCAGCAAACATCTCGCTGTATGTCCCACATCCAAAGTGCCAAGAGAGAGCTTGCTCTCCCTGTCTTTGAGTACTGTTTTCGCTGTGCCGGTTACCTCTTTGCTAACATTCTCTTCAGCGCTGCAGGGAAACCAGGAACCACGTGGAGAAGGCACCCACACTGAAAGTGCCTGGAGGGAACATTGGGGCTTCTTCTCAGTGTCTCTGACATAGGGTTTCACTGTCCCGGGAAAGTCTCTGCTAACACCCTGCAGAGCGCTGTGCCCAATCTACAGAAACGTCTTGCGGTATCTCCTACAGGGAAAGTGCCAGGAGGGAACTGTCCATCTTGTTCTCAGTGTCTCTGAGAATTGCTCTGATTATCCCTGTGACCTCTTTGCTAAGACTCTCCAGAGAGCCGTCCTCAAAACCAACACACATCTTGACATATCTCCCACATTGATCGCAGTGTCTCCAGGAACGGCATTCAAGGAGCCAGGAACTTTTCTCCCTACACTGTCCATTGAGTTGTCCTCAAAACCAATATACATCCTGCTATATCTCCCACATGGAAAGTGCCAGGAGGGAGAAGTGGCGATTATGTTTAGACTTTCTCGGAACTGCTTCAAATCAACTAGATATCTTTGTGCTGTAAATCTCCCAACAGCCAAACGCAAAAGCAGCAAACATCTCGCTGTATGTCCCACATCCAAAGTGCCAAGAGAGAGCTTGCTCTCCCTGTCTTTGAGTACTGTTTTCGCTGTGCCGGTTACCTCTTTGCTAACATTCTCTTCAGCGCTGCAGGGAAACCAGGAACCACGTGGAGAAGGCACCCACACTGAAAGTGCCTGGAGGGAACATTGGGGCTTCTTCTCAGTGTCTCTGACATAGGGTTTCACTGTCCCGGGAAAGTCTCTGCTAACACCCTGCAGAGCGCTGTGCCCAATCTACAGAAACGTCTTGCGGTATCTCCTACAGGGAAAGTGCCAGGAGGGAATTGTCGAGCTTGTTCTCAGTGTCTCTGAGAATTGCTCTGATTATCCCTGTGACCTCTTTGCTAAGACTCTCCAGAGAGCCGTCCTCAAAACCAACACACATCTTGACATATCTCCCACATTGATCGCAGTGTCTCCAGGAACGGCATTCAAGGAGCCAGGAACTTTTCTCCCTACACTGTCCATTGAGTTGTCCTCAAAACCAATATACATCCTGCTATATCTCCCACATGGAAAGTGCCAGGAGGGAGAAGTGGG
Source organism: Chroicocephalus ridibundus (assembly GCF_963924245.1). Classification (NCBI taxonomy): domain Eukaryota; kingdom Metazoa; phylum Chordata; class Aves; order Charadriiformes; family Laridae; genus Chroicocephalus; species Chroicocephalus ridibundus. The sequence continues at coordinate 86,366 of NW_026961612.1, forward strand.
GATTATGTTTAGACTTTCTCGGAACTGCTTCAAATCAACTAGATATCTTTGTGCTGTAAATCTCCCAACAGCCAAACGCAAAAGCAGCAAACATCTCGCTGTATGTCCCACATCCAAAGTGCCAAGAGAGAGCTTGCTCTCCCTGTCTTTGAGTACTGTTTTCGCTGTGCCGGTTACCTCTTTGCTAACATTCTCTTCAGCGCTGCAGGGAAACCAGGAACCACGTGGAGAAGGCACCCACACTGAAAGTGCCTGGAGGGAACATTGGGGCTTCTTCTCAGTGTCTCTGACATAGGGTTTCACTGTCCCGGGAAAGTCTCTGCTAACACCCTGCAGAGCGCTGTGCCCAATCTACAGAAACGTCTTGCGGTATCTCCTACAGGGAAAGTGCCAGGAGGGAACTGTCCATCTTGTTCTCAGTGTCTCTGAGAATTGCTCTGATTATCCCTGTGACCTCTTTGCTAAGACTCTCCAGAGAGCCGTCCTCAAAACCAACACACATCTTGACATATCTCCCACATTGATCGCAGTGTCTCCAGGAACGGCATTCAAGGAGCCAGGAACTTTTCTCCCTACACTGTCCATTGAGTTGTCCTCAAAACCAATATACATCCTGCTATATCTCCCACATGGAAAGTGCCAGGAGGGAGAAGTGGGGATTATGTTTAGACTTTCTCGGAACTGCTTCAAATCAACTAGATATCTTTGTGCTGTAAATCTCCCAACAGCCAAACGCAAAAGCAGCAAACATCTCGCTGTATGTCCCACATCCAAAGTGCCAAGAGAGAGCTTGCTCTCCCTGTCTTTGAGTACTGTTTTCGCTGTGCCGGTTACCTCTTTGCTAACATTCTCTTCAGCGCTGCAGGGAAACCAGGAACCACGTGGAGAAGGCACCCACACTGAAAGTGCCTGGAGGGAACATTGGGGCTTCTTCTCAGTGTCTCTGACATAGGGTTTCACTGTCCCGGGAAAGTCTCTGCTAACACCCTGCAGAGCGCTGTGCCCAATCTACAGAAACGTCTTGCGGTATCTCCTACAGGGAAAGTGCCAGGAGGGAATTGTCGAGCTTGTTCTCAGTGTCTCTGAGAATTGCTCTGATTATCCCTGTGACCTCTTTGCTAAGACTCTCCAGAGAGCCGTCCTCAAAACCAACACACATCTTGACATATCTCCCTCATTGATCGCAGTGTCTCCAGGAACGGCATTCAAGGAGCCAGGAACTTTTCTCCCTACACTGTCCATTGAGTTGTCCTCAAAACCAATATACATCCTGCTATATCTCCCACATGGAAAGTGCCAGGAGGGAGAAGTGGGGATTATGTTTAGACTTTCTCGGAACTGCTTCAAATCAACTAGATATCTTTGTGCTGTAAATCTCCCAACAGCCAAACGCAAAAGCAGCAAACATCTCGCTGTATGTCCCACATCCAAAGTGCCAAGAGAGAGCTTGCTCTCCCTGTCTTTGAGTACTGTTTTCACTGTCCCGGTTACCTCTTTGCTAACATTCTCTTCAGCGCTGCAGGGAAACCAGGAACCACGTGGAGAAGGCACCCACACTGAAAGTGCCTGGAGGGAACATTGGGGCTTCTTCTCAGTGTCTCTGACATAGGGTTTCACTGTCCCGGGAAAGTCTCTGCTAACACCCTGCAGAGCGCTGTGCCCAATCTACAGAAACGTCTTGCGGTATCTCCTACAGGGAAAGTGCCAGGAGGGAACTGTCCATCTTGTTCTCAGTGTCTCTGAGAATTGCTCTGATTATCCCTGTGACCTCTTTGCTAAGACTCTCCAGAGAGCCGTCCTCAAAACCAACACACATCTTGACATATCTCCCACATTGATCGCAGTGTCTCCAGGAACGGCATTCAAGGAGCCAGGAACTTTTCTCCCTACACTGTCCATTGAGTTGTCCTCAAAACCAATATACATCCTGCTATATCTCCCACATGGAAAGTGCCAGGAGGGAGAAGTGGCGATTATGTTTAGACTTTCTCGGAACTGCTTCAAATCAACTAGATATCTTTGTGCTGTAAAATCTCCCAACAGCCAAACGCAAAAGCAGCAAACATCTCGCTGTATGTCCCACATCCAAAGTGCCAAGAGAGAGCTTGCTCTCCCTCTCTTTGAGTACTGTTTTCGCTGTGCCGGTTACCTCTTTGCTAACATTCTCTTCAGCGCTGCAGGGAAACCAGGAACCACGTGGAGAAGGCACCCACACTGAAAGTGCCTGGAGGGAACATTGGGGCTTCTTCTCAGTGTCTCTGACATAGGGTTTCACTGTCCCGGGAAAGTCTCTGCTAACACCCTGCAGAGCGCTGTGCCCAATCTACAGAAACGTCTTGCGGTATCTCCTACAGGGAAAGTGCCAGGAGGAACTGTCCATCTTGTTCTCAGTGTCTCTGAGAATTGCTCTGATTATCCCTGTGACCTCTTTGCTAAGACTCTCCAGAGAGCCGTCCTCAAAACCAACACACATCTTGACATATCTCCCACATTGATCGCAGTGTCTCAGGAACGGCATTCAAGGAGCCAGGAACTTTTCTCCCTACACTGTCCATTGAGTTGTCCTCAAAACCAATATACATCCTGCTATATCTCCCACATGGAAAGTGCCAGGAGGGAGAAGTGGCGATTATGTTTAGACTTTCTCGGAACTGCTTCAAATCAACTAGATATCTTTGTGCTGTAAATCTCCAACAGCCAAACGCAAAAGCAGCAAACATCTCGCTGTATGTCCCACATCCAAAGTGCCAAGAGAGAGCTTGCTCTCCCTGTCTTTGAGTACTGTTTTCGCTGTGCCGGTTACCTCTTTGCTAACATTCTCTTCAGCGCTGCAGGGAAACCAGGAACCACGTGGAGAAGGCACCCACACTGAAAGTGCCTGGAGGGAACATTGGGGCTTCTTCTCAGTGTCTCTGACATAGGGTTTCACTGTCCCGGGAAAGTCTCTGCTAACACCCTGCAGAGCGCTGTGCCAATCTACAGAAACGTCTTGCGGTATCTCCTACAGGGAAAGTGCCAGGAGGGAATTGTCGAGCTTGTTCTCAGTGTCTCTGAGAATTGCTCTGATTATCCCTGTGACCTCTTTGCTAAGACTCTCCAGAGAGCCGTCCTCAAAACCAACACACATCTTGACATATCTCCCACATTGATCGCAGTGTCTCCAGGAACGGCATTCAAGGAGCCAGGAACTTTTCTCCCTACACTGTCCATTGAGTTGTCCTCAAAACCAATATACATCCTGCTATATCTCCCACATGGAAAGTGCCAGGAGGGAGAAGTGGCGATTATGTTTAGACTTTCTCGGAACTGCTTCAAATCAACTAGATATCTTTGTGCTGTAAATCTCCCAACAGCCAAACGCAAAAGCAGCAAACATCTCGCTGTATGTCCCACATCCAAAGTGCCAAGAGAGAGCTTGCTCTCCCTCTCTTTGAGTACTGTTTTCGCTGTGCCGGTTACCTCTTTGCTAACATTCTCTTCAGCGCTGCAGGGAAACAACCAGGAACCACGTGGAGAAGGCACCCACACTGAAAGTGCCTGGAGGGAACATTGGGGCTTCTTCTCAGTGTCTCTGACATAGGGTTTCACTGTCCCGGGAAAGTCTCTGCTAACACCCTGCAGAGCGCTGTGCCCAATCTACAGAAACGTCTTGCGGTATCTCCTACAGGGAAAGTGCCAGGAGGGAATTGTCGAGCTTGTTCTCAGTGTCTCTGAGAATTGCTCTGATTATCCCTGTGACCTCTTTGCTAAGACTCTCCAGAGAGCCGTCCTCAAAACCAACACACATCTTGACATATCTCCCTCATTGATCGCAGTGTCTCCAGGAACGGCATTCAAGGAGCCAGGAACTTTTCTCCCTACACTGTCCATTGAGTTGTCCTCAAAACCAATATACATCCTGCTATATCTCCCACATGGAAAGTGCCAGGAGGGAGAAGTGGGGATTATGTTTAGACTTCCTCGGAACTGCTTCAAATCAACTAGATATCTTTGTGCTGTAAATCTCCCAACAGCCAAACGCAAAAGCAGCAAACATCTCGCTGTATGTCCCACATCCAAAGTGCCAAGAGAGAGCTTGCTCTCCCTGTCTTTGAGTACTGTTTTCGCTGTGCCGGTTACCTCTTTGCTAACATTCTCTTCAGCGCTGCAGGGAAACCAGGAACCACGTGGAGAAGGCACCCACACTGAAAGTGCCTGGAGGGAACATTGGGGCTTCTTCTCAGTGTCTCTGACATAGGGTTTCACTGTCCCGGGAAAGTCTCTGCTAACACCCTGCAGAGCGCTGTGCCCAATCTACAGAAACGTCTTGCGGTATCTCCTACAGGGAAAGTGCCAGGAGGGAACTGTCCATCTTGTTCTCAGTGTCTCTGAGAATTGCTCTGATTATGCCTGTGACCTCTTTGCTAAGACTCTCCAGAGAGCCGTCCTCAAAACAAACACACATCTTGACATATCTCCCACATTGATCGCAGTGTCTCCAGGAACGGCATTCAAGGAGCCAGGAACTTTTCTCCCTACACTGTCCATTGAGTTGTCCTCAAAACCAATATACATCCTGCTATATCTCCCACATGGAAAGTGCCAGGAGGGAGAAGTGGCGATTATGTTTAGACTTTCTCGGAACTGCTTCAAATCAACTAGATATCTTTGTGCTGTAAATCTCCCAACAGCCAAACGCAAAAGCAGCAAACATCTCGCTGTATGTCCCACATCCAAAGTGCCAAGAGAGAGCTTGCTCTCCCTGTCTTTGAGTACTGTTTTCGCTGTGCCGGTTACCTCTTTGCTAACATTCTCTTCAGCGCTGCAGGGAAACCAGGAACCACGTGGAGAAGGCACCCACACTGAAAGTGCCTGGAGGGAACATTGGGGCTTCTTCTCAGTGTCTCTGACATAGGGTTTCACTGTCCCGGGAAAGTCTCTGCTAACACCCTGCAGAGCGCTGTGCCCAATCTACAGAAACGTCTTGCGGTATCTCCTACAGGGAAAGTGCCAGGAGGGAACTGTCCATCTTGTTCTCAGTGTCTCTGAGAATTGCTCTGATTATCCCTGTGACCTCTTTGCTAAGACTCTCCAGAGAGCCGTCCTCAAAACCAACACACATCTTGACATATCTCCCACATTGATCGCAGTGTCTCCAGGAACGGCATTCAAGGAGCCAGGAACTTTTCTCCCTACACTGTCCATTGAGTTGTCCTCAAAACCAATATACATCCTGCTATATCTCCCACATGGAAAGTGCCAGGAGGGAGAAGTGGCGATTATGTTTAGACTTTCTCGGAACTGCTTCAAATCAACTAGATATCTTTGTGCTGTAAATCTCCCAACAGCCAAACGCAAAAGCAGCAAACATCTCGCTGTATGTCCCACATCCAAAGTGCCAAGAGAGAGCTTGCTCTCCCTGTCTTTGAGTACTGTTTTCGCTGTGCCGGTTACCTCTTTGCTAACATTCTCTTCAGCGCTGCAGGGAAACCAGGAACCACGTGGAGAAGGCACCCACACTGAAAGTGCCTGGAGGGAACATTGGGGCTTCTTCTCAGTGTCTCTGACATAGGGTTTCACTGTCCCGGGAAAGTCTCTGCTAACACCCTGCAGAGCGCTGTGCCCAATCTACAGAAACGTCTTGCGGTATCTCCTACAGGGAAAGTGCCAGGAGGGAATTGTCGAGCTTGTTCTCAGTGTCTCTGAGAATTGCTCTGATTATCCCTGTGACCTCTTTGCTAAGACTCTCCAGAGAGCCGTCCTCAAAACCAACACACATCTTGACATATCTCCCTCATTGATCGCAGTGTCTCCAGGAACGGCATTCAAGGAGCCAGGAACTTTTCTCCCTACACTGTCCATTGAGTTGTCCTCAAAACCAATATACATCCTGCTATATCTCCCACATGGAAAGTGCCAGGAGGGAGAAGTGGCGATTATGTTTAGACTTTCTCGGAACTGCTTCAAATCAACTAGATATCTTTGTGCTGTAAATCTCCCAACAGCCAAACGCAAAAGCAGCAAACATCTCGCTGTATGTCCCACATCCAAAGTGCCAAGAGAGAGCTTGCTCTCCCTGTCTTTGAGTACTGTTTTCGCTGTGCCGGTTACCTCTTTGCTAACATTCTCTTCAGCGCTGCAGGGAAACCAGGAACCACGTGGAGAAGGCACCCACACTGAAAGTGCCTGGAGGGAACATTGGGGCTTCTTCTCAGTGTCTCTGACATAGGGTTTCACTGTCCCGGGAAAGTCTCTGCTAACACCCTGCAGAGCGCTGTGCCCAATCTACAGAAACGTCTTGCGGTATCTCCTACAGGGAAAGTGCCAGGAGGGAACTGTCCATCTTGTTCTCAGTGTCTCTGAGAATTGCTCTGATTATGCCTGTGACCTCTTTGCTAAGACTCTCCAGAGAGCCGTCCTCAAAACAAACACACATCTTGACATATCTCCCACATTGATCGCAGTGTCTCCAGGAACGGCATTCAAGGAGCCAGGAACTTTTCTCCCTACACTGTCCATTGAGTTGTCCTCAAAACCAATATACATCCTGCTATATCTCCCACATGGAAAGTGCCAGGAGGGAGAAGTGGCGATTATGTTTAGACTTTCTCGGAACTGCTTCAAATCAACTAGATATCTTTGTGCTGTAAATCTCCCAACAGCCAAACGCAAAAGCAGCAAACATCTCGCTGTATGTCCCACATCCAAAGTGCCAAGAGAGAGCTTGCTCTCCCTGTCTTTGAGTACTGTTTTCGCTGTGCCGGTTACCTCTTTGCTAACATTCTCTTCAGCGCTGCAGGGAAACCAGGAACCACGTGGAGAAGGCACCCACACTGAAAGTGCCTGGAGGGAACATTGGGGCTTCTTCTCAGTGTCTCTGACATAGGGTTTCACTGTCCCGGGAAAGTCTCTGCTAACACCCTGCAGAGCGCTGTGCCCAATCTACAGAAACGTCTTGCGGTATCTCCTACAGGGAAAGTGCCAGGAGGGAACTGTCCATCTTGTTCTCAGTGTCTCTGAGAATTGCTCTGATTATCCCTGTGACCTCTTTGCTAAGACTCTCCAGAGAGCCGTCCTCAAAACCAACACACATCTTGACATATCTCCCACATTGATCGCAGTGTCTCCAGGAACGGCATTCAAGGAGCCAGGAACTTTTCTCCCTACACTGTCCATTGAGTTGTCCTCAAAACCAATATACATCCTGCTATATCTCCCACATGGAAAGTGCCAGGAGGGAGAAGTGGCGATTATGTTTAGACTTCCTCGGAACTGCTTCAAATCAACTAGATATCTTTGTGCTGTAAATCTCCCAACAGCCAAACGCAAAAGCAGCAAACATCTCGCTGTATGTCCCACATCCAAAGTGCCAAGAGAGAGCTTGCTCTCCCTGTCTTTGAGTACTGTTTTCGCTGTGCCGGTTACCTCTTTGCTAACATTCTCTTCAGCGCTGCAGGGAAACCAGGAACCACGTGGAGAAGGCACCCACACTGAAAGTGCCTGGAGGGAACATTGGGGCTTCTTCTCAGTGTCTCTGACATAGGGTTTCACTGTCCCGGGAAAGTCTCTGCTAACACCCTGCAGAGCGCTGTGCCCAATCTACAGAAACGTCTTGCGGTATCTCCTACAGGGAAAGTGCCAGGAGGGAATTGTCGAGCTTGTTCTCAGTGTCTCTGAGAATTGCTCTGATTATCCCTGTGACCTCTTTGCTAAGACTCTCCAGAGAGCCGTCCTCAAAACCAACACACATCTTGACATATCTCCCTCATTGATCGCAGTGTCTCCAGGAACGGCATTCAAGGAGCCAGGAACTTTTCTCCCTACACTGTCCATTGAGTTGTCCTCAAAACCAATATACATCCTGCTATATCTCCCACATGGAAAGTGCCAGGAGGGAGAAGTGGCGATTATGTTTAGACTTTCTCGGAACTGCTTCAAATCAACTAGATATCTTTGTGCTGTAAATCTCCCAACAGCCAAACGCAAAAGCAGCAAACATCTCGCTGTATGTCCCACATCCAAAGTGCCAAGAGAGAGCTTGCTCTCCCTGTCTTTGAGTACTGTTTTCGCTGTGCCGGTTACCTCTTTGCTAACATTCTCTTCAGCGCTGCAGGGAAACCAGGAACCACGTGGAGAAGGCACCCACACTGAAAGTGCCTGGAGGGAACATTGGGGCTTCTTCTCAGTGTCTCTGACATAGGGTTTCACTGTCCCGGGAAAGTCTCTGCTAACACCCTGCAGAGCGCTGTGCCCAATCTACAGAAACGTCTTGCGGTATCTCCTACAGGGAAAGTGCCAGGAGGGAATTGTCGAGCTTGTTCTCAGTGTCTCTGAGAATTGCTCTGATTATCCCTGTGACCTCTTTGCTAAGACTCTCCAGAGAGCCGTCCTCAAAACCAACACACATCTTGACATATCTCCCTCATTGATCGCAGTGTCTCCAGGAACGGCATTCAAGGAGCCAGGAACTTTTCTCCCTACACTGTCCATTGAGTTGTCCTCAAAACCAATATACATCCTGCTATATCTCCCACATGGAAAGTGCCAGGAGGGAGAAGTGGCGATTATGTTTAGACTTTCTCGGAACTGCTTCAAATCAACTAGATATCTTTGTGCTGTAAATCTCCCAACAGCCAAACGCAAAAGCAGCAAACATCTCGCTGTATGTCCCACATCCAAAGTGCCAAGAGAGAGCTTGCTCTCCCTGTCTTTGAGTACTGTTTTCGCTGTGCCGGTTACCTCTTTGCTAACATTCTCTTCAGCGCTGCAGGGAAACCAGGAACCACGTGGAGAAGGCACCCACACTGAAAGTGCCTGGAGGGAACATTGGGGCTTCTTCTCAGTGTCTCTGACATAGGGTTTCACTGTCCCGGGAAAGTCTCTGCTAACACCCTGCAGAGCGCTGTGCCCAATCTACAGAAACGTCTTGCGGTATCTCCTACAGGGAAAGTGCCAGGAGGGAACTGTCCATCTTGTTCTCAGTGTCTCTGAGAATTGCTCTGATTATCCCTGTGACCTCTTTGCTAAGACTCTCCAGAGAGCCGTCCTCAAAACCAACACACATCTTGACATATCTCCCTCATTGATCGCAGTGTCTCCAGGAACGGCATTCAAGGAGCCAGGAACTTTTCTCCCTACACTGTCCATTGAGTTGTCCTCAAAACCAATATACATCCTGCTATATCTCCCACATGGAAAGTGCCAGGAGGGAGAAGTGGCGATTATGTTTAGACTTTCTCGGAACTGCTTCAAATCAACTAGATATCTTTGTGCTGTAAATCTCCCAACAGCCAAACGCAAAAGCAGCAAACATCTCGCTGTATGTCCCACATCCAAAGTGCCAAGAGAGAGCTTGCTCTCCCTGTCTTTGAGTACTGTTTTCGCTGTGCCGGTTACCTCTTTGCTAACATTCTCTTCAGCGCTGCAGGGAAACCAGGAACCACGTGGAGAAGGCACCCACACTGAAAGTGCCTGGAGGGAACATTGGGGCTTCTTCTCAGTGTCTCTGACATAGGGTTTCACTGTCCCGGGAAAGTCTCTGCTAACACCCTGCAGAGCGCTGTGCCCAATCTACAGAAACGTCTTGCGGTATCTCCTACAGGGAAAGTGCCAGGAGGGAATTGTCGAGCTTGTTCTCAGTGTCTCTGAGAATTGCTCTGATTATCCCTGTGACCTCTTTGCTAAGACTCTCCAGAGAGCCGTCCTCAAAACCAACACACATCTTGACATATCTCCCTCATTGATCGCAGTGTCTCCAGGAACGGCATTCAAGGAGCCAGGAACTTTTCTCCCTACACTGTCCATTGAGTTGTCCTCAAAACCAATATACATCCTGCTATATCTCCCACATGGAAAGTGCCAGGAGGGAGAAGTGGGGATTATGTTTAGACTTCCTCGGAACTGCTTCAAATCAACTAGATATCTTTGTGCTGTAAATCTCCCAACAGCCAAACGCAAAAGCAGCAAACATCTCGCTGTATGTCCCACATCCAAAGTGCCAAGAGAGAGCTTGCTCTCCCTGTCTTTGAGTACTGTTTTCGCTGTGCCGGTTACCTCTTTGCTAACATTCTCTTCAGCGCTGCAGGGAAACCAGGAACCACGTGGAGAAGGCACCCACACTGAAAGTGCCTGGAGGGAACATTGGGGCTTCTTCTCAGTGTCTCTGACATAGGGTTTCACTGTCCCGGGAAAGTCTCTGCTAACACCCTGCAGAGCGCTGTGCCCAATCTACAGAAACGTCTTGCGGTATCTCCTACAGGGAAAGTGCCAGGAGGGAACTGTCCATCTTGTTCTCAGTGTCTCTGAGAATTGCTCTGATTATCCCTGTGACCTCTTTGCTAAGACTCTCCAGAGAGCCGTCCTCAAAACAAACACACATCTTGACATATCTCCCACATTGATCGCAGTGTCTCCAGGAACGGCATTCAAGGAGCCAGGAACTTTTCTCCCTACACTGTCCATTGAGTTGTCCTCAAAACCAATATACATCCTGCTATATCTCCCACATGGAAAGTGCCAGGAGGGAGAAGTGGCGATTATGTTTAGACTTTCTCGGAACTGCTTCAAATCAACTAGATATCTTTGTGCTGTAAATCTCCCAACAGCCAAACGCAAAAGCAGCAAACATCTCGCTGTATGTCCCACATCCAAAGTGCCAAGAGAGAGCTTGCTCTCCCTGTCTTTGAGTACTGTTTTCGCTGTGCCGGTTACCTCTTTGCTAACATTCTCTTCAGCGCTGCAGGGAAACCAGGAACCACGTGGAGAAGGCACCCACACTGAAAGTGCCTGGAGGGAACATTGGGGCTTCTTCTCAGTGTCTCTGACATAGGGTTTCACTGTCCCGGGAAAGTCTCTGCTAACACCCTGCAGAGCGCTGTGCCCAATCTACAGAAACGTCTTGCGGTATCTCCTACAGGGAAAGTGCCAGGAGGGAACTGTCGAGCTTGTTCTCAGTGTCTCTGAGAATTGCTCTGATTATCCCTGTGACCTCTTTGCTAAGACTCTCCAGAGAGCCGTCCTCAAAACCAACACACATCTTGACATATCTCCCTCATTGATCGCAGTGTCTCCAGGAACGGCATTCAAGGAGCCAGGAACTTTTCTCCCTACACTGTCCATTGAGTTGTCCTCAAAACCAATATACATCCTGCTATATCTCCCACATGGAAAGTGCCAGGAGGGAGAAGTGGCGATTATGTTTAGACTTTCTCGGAACTGCTTCAAATCAACTAGATATCTTTGTGCTGTAAATCTCCCAACAGCCAAACGCAAAAGCAGCAAACATCTCGCTGTATGTCCCACATCCAAAGTGCCAAGAGAGAGCTTGCTCTCCCTGTCTTTGAGTACTGTTTTCGCTGTGCCGGTTACCTCTTTGCTAACATTCTCTTCAGCGCTGCAGGGAAACCAGGAACCACGTGGAGAAGGCACCCACACTGAAAGTGCCTGGAGGGAACATTGGGGCTTCTTCTCAGTGTCTCTGACATAGGGTTTCACTGTCCCGGGAAAGTCTCTGCTAACACCCTGCAGAGCGCTGTGCCCAATCTACAGAAACGTCTTGCGGTATCTCCTACAGGGAAAGTGCCAGGAGGGAATTGTCGAGCTTGTTCTCAGTGTCTCTGAGAATTGCTCTGATTATCCCTGTGACCTCTTTGCTAAGACTCTCCAGAGAGCCGTCCTCAAAACCAACACACATCTTGACATATCTCCCTCATTGATCGCAGTGTCTCCAGGAACGGCATTCAAGGAGCCAGGAACTTTTCTCCCTACACTGTCCATTGAGTTGTCCTCAAAACCAATATACATCCTGCTATATCTCCCACATGGAAAGTGCCAGGAGGGAGAAGTGGGGATTATGTTTAGACTTCCTCGGAACTGCTTCAAATCAACTAGATATCTTTGTGCTGTAAATCTCCCAACAGCCAAACGCAAAAGCAGCAAACATCTCGCTGTATGTCCCACATCCAAAGTGCCAAGAGAGAGCTTGCTCTCCCTGTCTTTGAGTACTGTTTTCGCTGTGCCGGTTACCTCTTTGCTAACATTCTCTTCAGCGCTGCAGGGAAACCAGGAACCACGTGGAGAAGGCACCCACACTGAAAGTGCCTGGAGGGAACATTGGGGCTTCTTCTCAGTGTCTCTGACATAGGGTTTCACTGTCCCGGGAAAGTCTCTGCTAACACCCTGCAGAGCGCTGTGCCCAATCTACAGAAACGTCTTGCGGTATCTCCTACAGGGAAAGTGCCAGGAGGGAACTGTCCATCTTGTTCTCAGTGTCTCTGAGAATTGCTCTGATTATCCCTGTGACCTCTTTGCTAAGACTCTCCAGAGAGCCGTCCTCAAAACAAACACACATCTTGACATATCTCCCACATTGATCGCAGTGTCTCCAGGAACGGCATTCAAGGAGCCAGGAACTTTTCTCCCTACACTGTCCATTGAGTTGTCCTCAAAACCAATATACATCCTGCTATATCTCCCACATGGAAAGTGCCAGGAGGGAGAAGTGGCGATTATGTTTAGACTTTCTCGGAACTGCTTCAAATCAACTAGATATCTTTGTGCTGTAAATCTCCCAACAGCCAAACGCAAAAGCAGCAAACATCTCGCTGTATGTCCCACATCCAAAGTGCCAAGAGAGAGCTTGCTCTCCCTGTCTTTGAGTACTGTTTTCGCTGTCCCGGTTACCTCTTTGCTAACATTCTCTTCAGCGCTGCAGGGAAACCAGGAACCACGTGGAGAAGGCACCCACACTGAAAGTGCCTGGAGGGAACATTGGGGCTTCTTCTCAGTGTCTCTGACATAGGGTTTCACTGTCCCGGGAAAGTCTCTGCTAACACCCTGCAGAGCGCTGTGCCCAATCTACAGAAACGTCTTGCGGTATCTCCTACAGGGAAAGTGCCAGGAGGGAATTGTCGAGCTTGTTCTCAGTGTCTCTGAGAATTGCTCTGATTATCCCTGTGACCTCTTTGCTAAGACTCTCCAGAGAGCCGTCCTCAAAACCAACACACATCTTGACATATCTCCCTCATTGATCGCAGTGTCTCCAGGAACGGCATTCAAGGAGCCAGGAACTTTTCTCCCTACACTGCCCATTGAGTTGTCCTCAAAACCAATATACATCCTGCTATATCTCCCACATGGAAAGTGCCAGGAGGGAGAAGTGGGGATTATGTTTAGACTTCCTCGGAACTGCTTCAAATCAACTAGATATCTTTGTGCTGTAAATCTCCCAACAGCCAAACGCAAAAGCAGCAAACATCTCGCTGTATGTCCCACATCCAAAGTGCCAAGAGAGAGCTTGCTCTCCCTGTCTTTGAGTACTGTTTTCGCTGTGCCGGTTACCTCTTTGCTAACATTCTCTTCAGCGCTGCAGGGAAACCAGGAACCACGTGGAGAAGGCACCCACACTGAAAGTGCCTGGAGGGAACATTGGGGCTTCTTCTCAGTGTCTCTGACATAGGGTTTCACTGTCCCGGGAAAGTCTCTGCTAACACCCTGCAGAGCGCTGTGCCCAATCTACAGAAACGTCTTGCGGTATCTCCTACAGGGAAAGTGCCAGGAGGGAACTGTCCATCTTGTTCTCAGTGTCTCTGAGAATTGCTCTGATTATCCCTGTGACCTCTTTGCTAAGACTCTCCAGAGAGCCGTCCTCAAAACAAACACACATCTTGACATATCTCCCACATTGATCGCAGTGTCTCCAGGAACGGCATTCAAGGAGCCAGGAACTTTTCTCCCTACACTGTCCATTGAGTTGTCCTCAAAACCAATATACATCCTGCTATATCTCCCACATGGAAAGTGCCAGGAGGGAGAAGTGGCGATTATGTTTAGACTTTCTCGGAACTGCTTCAAATCAACTAGATATCTTTGTGCTGTAAATCTCCCAACAGCCAAACGCAAAAGCAGCAAACATCTCGCTGTATGTCCCACATCCAAAGTGCCAAGAGAGAGCTTGCTCTCCCTGTCTTTGAGTACTGTTTTCGCTGTGCCGGTTACCTCTTTGCTAACATTCTCTTCAGCGCTGCAGGGAAACCAGGAACCACGTGGAGAAGGCACCCACACTGAAAGTGCCTGGAGGGAACATTGGGGCTTCTTCTCAGTGTCTCTGACATAGGGTTTCACTGTCCCGGGAAAGTCTCTGCTAACACCCTGCAGAGCGCTGTGCCCAATCTACAGAAACGTCTTGCGGTATCTCCTACAGGGAAAGTGCCAGGAGGGAACTGTCGAGCTTGTTCTCAGTGTCTCTGAGAATTGCTCTGATTATCCCTGTGACCTCTTTGCTAAGACTCTCCAGAGAGCCGTCCTCAAAACCAACACACATCTTGACATATCTCCCTCATTGATCGCAGTGTCTCCAGGAACGGCATTCAAGGAGCCAGGAACTTTTCTCCCTACACTGTCCATTGAGTTGTCCTCAAAACCAATATACATCCTGCTATATCTCCCACATGGAAAGTGCCAGGAGGGAGAAGTGGCGATTATGTTTAGACTTTCTCGGAACTGCTTCAAATCAACTAGATATCTTTGTGCTGTAAATCTCCCAACAGCCAAACGCAAAAGCAGCAAACATCTCGCTGTATGTCCCACATCCAAAGTGCCAAGAGAGAGCTTGCTCTCCCTGTCTTTGAGTACTGTTTTCGCTGTGCCGGTTACCTCTTTGCTAACATTCTCTTCAGCGCTGCAGGGAAACCAGGAACCACGTGGAGAAGGCACCCACACTGAAAGTGCCTGGAGGGAACATTGGGGCTTCTTCTCAGTGTCTCTGACATAGGGTTTCACTGTCCCGGGAAAGTCTCTGCTAACACCCTGCAGAGCGCTGTGCCCAATCTACAGAAACGTCTTGCGGTATCTCCTACAGGGAAAGTGCCAGGAGGGAATTGTCGAGCTTGTTCTCAGTGTCTCTGAGAATTGCTCTGATTATCCCTGTGACCTCTTTGCTAAGACTCTCCAGAGAGCCGTCCTCAAAACCAACACACATCTTGACATATCTCCCTCATTGATCGCAGTGTCTCCAGGAACGGCATTCAAGGAGCCAGGAACTTTTCTCCCTACACTGTCCATTGAGTTGTCCTCAAAACCAATATACATCCTGCTATATCTCCCACATGGAAAGTGCCAGGAGGGAGAAGTGGGGATTATGTTTAGACTTCCTCGGAACTGCTTCAAATCAACTAGATATCTTTGTGCTGTAAATCTCCCAACAGCCAAACGCAAAAGCAGCAAACATCTCGCTGTATGTCCCACATCCAAAGTGCCAAGAGAGAGCTTGCTCTCCCTGTCTTTGAGTACTGTTTTCGCTGTGCCGGTTACCTCTTTGCTAACATTCTCTTCAGCGCTGCAGGGAAACCAGGAACCACGTGGAGAAGGCACCCACACTGAAAGTGCCTGGAGGGAACATTGGGGCTTCTTCTCAGTGTCTCTGACATAGGGTTTCACTGTCCCGGGAAAGTCTCTGCTAACACCCTGCAGAGCGCTGTGCCCAATCTACAGAAACGTCTTGCGGTATCTCCTACAGGGAAAGTGCCAGGAGGGAACTGTCCATCTTGTTCTCAGTGTCTCTGAGAATTGCTCTGATTATCCCTGTGACCTCTTTGCTAAGACTCTCCAGAGAGCCGTCCTCAAAACAAACACACATCTTGACATATCTCCCTCATTGATCGCAGTGTCTCCAGGAACGGCATTCAAGGAGCCAGGAACTTTTCTCCCTACACTGTCCATTGAGTTGTCCTCAAAACCAATATACATCCTGCTATATCTCCCACATGGAAAGTGCCAGGAGGGAGAAGTGGCGATTATGTTTAGACTTTCTCGGAACTGCTTCAAATCAACTAGATATCTTTGTGCTGTAAATCTCCCAACAGCCAAACGCAAAAGCAGCAAACATCTCGCTGTATGTCCCACATCCAAAGTGCCAAGAGAGAGCTTGCTCTCCCTGTCTTTGAGTACTGTTTTCGCTGTGCCGGTTACCTCTTTGCTAACATTCTCTTCAGCGCTGCAGGGAAACCAGGAACCACGTGGAGAAGGCACCCACACTGAAAGTGCCTGGAGGGAACATTGGGGCTTCTTCTCAGTGTCTCTGACATAGGGTTTCACTGTCCCGGGAAAGTCTCTGCTAACACCCTGCAGAGCGCTGTGCCCAATCTACAGAAACGTCTTGCGGTATCTCCTACAGGGAAAGTGCCAGGAGGGAACTGTCCATCTTGTTCTCAGTGTCTCTGAGAATTGCTCTGATTATCCCTGTGACCTCTTTGCTAAGACTCTCCAGAGAGCCGTCCTCAAAACAAACACACATCTTGACATATCTCCCACATTGATCGCAGTGTCTCCAGGAACGGCATTCAAGGAGCCAGGAACTTTTCTCCCTACACTGTCCATTGAGTTGTCCTCAAAACCAATATACATCCTGCTATATCTCCCACATGGAAAGTGCCAGGAGGGAGAAGTGGCGATTATGTTTAGACTTTCTCGGAACTGCTTCAAATCAACTAGATATCTTTGTGCTGTAAATCTCCCAACAGCCAAACGCAAAAGCAGCAAACATCTCGCTGTATGTCCCACATCCAAAGTGCCAAGAGAGAGCTTGCTCTCCCTGTCTTTGAGTACTGTTTTCGCTGTCCCGGTTACCTCTTTGCTAACATTCTCTTCAGCGCTGCAGGGAAACCAGGAACCACGTGGAGAAGGCACCCACACTGAAAGTGCCTGGAGGGAACATTGGGGCTTCTTCTCAGTGTCTCTGACATAGGGTTTCACTGTCCCGGGAAAGTCTCTGCTAACACCCTGCAGAGCGCTGTGCCCAATCTACAGAAACGTCTTGCGGTATCTCCTACAGGGAAAGTGCCAGGAGGGAATTGTCGAGCTTGTTCTCAGTGTCTCTGAGAATTGCTCTGATTATCCCTGTGACCTCTTTGCTAAGACTCTCCAGAGAGCCGTCCTCAAAACCAACACACATCTTGACATATCTCCCTCATTGATCGCAGTGTCTCCAGGAACGGCATTCAAGGAGCCAGGAACTTTTCTCCCTACACTGCCCATTGAGTTGTCCTCAAAACCAATATACATCCTGCTATATCTCCCACATGGAAAGTGCCAGGAGGGAGAAGTGGGGATTATGTTTAGACTTCCTCGGAACTGCTTCAAATCAACTAGATATCTTTGTGCTGTAAATCTCCCAACAGCCAAACGCAAAAGCAGCAAACATCTCGCTGTATGTCCCACATCCAAAGTGCCAAGAGAGAGCTTGCTCTCCCTGTCTTTGAGTACTGTTTTCGCTGTGCCGGTTACCTCTTTGCTAACATTCTCTTCAGCGCTGCAGGGAAACCAGGAACCACGTGGAGAAGGCACCCACACTGAAAGTGCCTGGAGGGAACATTGGGGCTTCTTCTCAGTGTCTCTGACATAGGGTTTCACTGTCCCGGGAAAGTCTCTGCTAACACCCTGCAGAGCGCTGTGCCCAATCTACAGAAACGTCTTGCGGTATCTCCTACAGGGAAAGTGCCAGGAGGGAACTGTCCATCTTGTTCTCAGTGTCTCTGAGAATTGCTCTGATTATCCCTGTGACCTCTTTGCTAAGACTCTCCAGAGAGCCGTCCTCAAAACAAACACACATCTTGACATATCTCCCACATTGATCGCAGTGTCTCCAGGAACGGCATTCAAGGAGCCAGGAACTTTTCTCCCTACACTGTCCATTGAGTTGTCCTCAAAACCAATATACATCCTGCTATATCTCCCACATGGAAAGTGCCAGGAGGGAGAAGTGGCGATTATGTTTAGACTTTCTCGGAACTGCTTCAAATCAACTAGATATCTTTGTGCTGTAAATCTCCCAACAGCCAAACGCAAAAGCAGCAAACATCTCGCTGTATGTCCCACATCCAAAGTGCCAAGAGAGAGCTTGCTCTCCCTGTCTTTGAGTACTGTTTTCGCTGTGCCGGTTACCTCTTTGCTAACATTCTCTTCAGCGCTGCAGGGAAACCAGGAACCACGTGGAGAAGGCACCCACACTGAAAGTGCCTGGAGGGAACATTGGGGCTTCTTCTCAGTGTCTCTGACATAGGGTTTCACTGTCCCGGGAAAGTCTCTGCTAACACCCTGCAGAGCGCTGTGCCCAATCTACAGAAACGTCTTGCGGTATCTCCTACAGGGAAAGTGCCAGGAGGGAACTGTCGAGCTTGTTCTCAGTGTCTCTGAGAATTGCTCTGATTATCCCTGTGACCTCTTTGCTAAGACTCTCCAGAGAGCCGTCCTCAAAACCAACACACATCTTGACATATCTCCCTCATTGATCGCAGTGTCTCCAGGAACGGCATTCAAGGAGCCAGGAACTTTTCTCCCTACACTGTCCATTGAGTTGTCCTCAAAACCAATATACATCCTGCTATATCTCCCACATGGAAAGTGCCAGGAGGGAGAAGTGGCGATTATGTTTAGACTTTCTCGGAACTGCTTCAAATCAACTAGATATCTTTGTGCTGTAAATCTCCCAACAGCCAAACGCAAAAGCAGCAAACATCTCGCTGTATGTCCCACATCCAAAGTGCCAAGAGAGAGCTTGCTCTCCCTGTCTTTGAGTACTGTTTTCGCTGTGCCGGTTACCTCTTTGCTAACATTCTCTTCAGCGCTGCAGGGAAACCAGGAACCACGTGGAGAAGGCACCCACACTGAAAGTGCCTGGAGGGAACATTGGGGCTTCTTCTCAGTGTCTCTGACATAGGGTTTCACTGTCCCGGGAAAGTCTCTGCTAACACCCTGCAGAGCGCTGTGCCCAATCTACAGAAACGTCTTGCGGTATCTCCTACAGGGAAAGTGCCAGGAGGGAATTGTCGAGCTTGTTCTCAGTGTCTCTGAGAATTGCTCTGATTATCCCTGTGACCTCTTTGCTAAGACTCTCCAGAGAGCCGTCCTCAAAACCAACACACATCTTGACATATCTCCCTCATTGATCGCAGTGTCTCCAGGAACGGCATTCAAGGAGCCAGGAACTTTTCTCCCTACACTGTCCATTGAGTTGTCCTCAAAACCAATATACATCCTGCTATATCTCCCACATGGAAAGTGCCAGGAGGGAGAAGTGGGGATTATGTTTAGACTTCCTCGGAACTGCTTCAAATCAACTAGATATCTTTGTGCTGTAAATCTCCCAACAGCCAAACGCAAAAGCAGCAAACATCTCGCTGTATGTCCCACATCCAAAGTGCCAAGAGAGAGCTTGCTCTCCCTGTCTTTGAGTACTGTTTTCGCTGTGCCGGTTACCTCTTTGCTAACATTCTCTTCAGCGCTGCAGGGAAACCAGGAACCACGTGGAGAAGGCACCCACACTGAAAGTGCCTGGAGGGAACATTGGGGCTTCTTCTCAGTGTCTCTGACATAGGGTTTCACTGTCCCGGGAAAGTCTCTGCTAACACCCTGCAGAGCGCTGTGCCCAATCTACAGAAACGTCTTGCGGTATCTCCTACAGGGAAAGTGCCAGGAGGGAACTGTCCATCTTGTTCTCAGTGTCTCTGAGAATTGCTCTGATTATCCCTGTGACCTCTTTGCTAAGACTCTCCAGAGAGCCGTCCTCAAAACAAACACACATCTTGACATATCTCCCTCATTGATCGCAGTGTCTCCAGGAACGGCATTCAAGGAGCCAGGAACTTTTCTCCCTACACTGTCCATTGAGTTGTCCTCAAAACCAATATACATCCTGCTATATCTCCCACATGGAAAGTGCCAGGAGGGAGAAGTGGCGATTATGTTTAGACTTTCTCGGAACTGCTTCAAATCAACTAGATATCTTTGTGCTGTAAATCTCCCAACAGCCAAACGCAAAAGCAGCAAACATCTCGCTGTATGTCCCACATCCAAAGTGCCAAGAGAGAGCTTGCTCTCCCTGTCTTTGAGTACTGTTTTCGCTGTGCCGGTTACCTCTTTGCTAACATTCTCTTCAGCGCTGCAGGGAAACCAGGAACCACGTGGAGAAGGCACCCACACTGAAAGTGCCTGGAGGGAACATTGGGGCTTCTTCTCAGTGTCTCTGACATAGGGTTTCACTGTCCCGGGAAAGTCTCTGCTAACACCCTGCAGAGCGCTGTGCCCAATCTACAGAAACGTCTTGCGGTATCTCCTACAGGGAAAGTGCCAGGAGGGAACTGTCCATCTTGTTCTCAGTGTCTCTGAGAATTGCTCTGATTATCCCTGTGACCTCTTTGCTAAGACTCTCCAGAGAGCCGTCCTCAAAACCAACACACATCTTGACATATCTCCCACATTGATCGCAGTGTCTCCAGGAACGGCATTCAAGGAGCCAGGAACTTTTCTCCCTACACTGTCCATTGAGTTGTCCTCAAAACCAATATACATCCTGCTATATCTCCCACATGGAAAGTGCCAGGAGGGAGAAGTGGCGATTATGTTTAGACTTTCTCGGAACTGCTTCAAATCAACTAGATATCTTTGTGCTGTAAATCTCCCAACAGCCAAACGCAAAAGCAGCAAACATCTCGCTGTATGTCCCACATCCAAAGTGCCAAGAGAGAGCTTGCTCTCCCTGTCTTTGAGTACTGTTTTCGCTGTGCCGGTTACCTCTTTGCTAACATTCTCTTCAGCGCTGCAGGGAAACCAGGAACCACGTGGAGAAGGCACCCACACTGAAAGTGCCTGGAGGGAACATTGGGGCTTCTTCTCAGTGTCTCTGACATAGGGTTTCACTGTCCCGGGAAAGTCTCTGCTAACACCCTGCAGAGCGCTGTGCCCAATCTACAGAAACGTCTTGCGGTATCTCCTACAGGGAAAGTGCCAGGAGGGAACTGTCCATCTTGTTCTCAGTGTCTCTGAGAATTGCTCTGATTATCCCTGTGACCTCTTTGCTAAGACTCTCCAGAGAGCCGTCCTCAAAACCAACACACATCTTGACATATCTCCCACATTGATCGCAGTGTCTCCAGGAACGGCATTCAAGGAGCCAGGAACTTTTCTCCCTACACTGTCCATTGAGTTGTCCTCAAAACCAATATACATCCTGCTATATCTCCCACATGGAAAGTGCCAGGAGGGAGAAGTGGCGATTATGTTTAGACTTTCTCGGAACTGCTTCAAATCAACTAGATATCTTTGTGCTGGAAATCTCCCAACAGCCAAACGCAAAAGCAGCAAACATCTCGCTGTATGTCCCACATCCAAAGTGCCAAGAGAGAGCTTGCTCTCCCTGTCTTTGAGTACTGTTTTCGCTGTGCCGGTTACCTCTTTGCTAACATTCTCTTCAGCGCTGCAGGGAAACCAGGAACCACGTGGAGAAGGCACCCACACTGAAAGTGCCTGGAGGGAACATTGGGGCTTCTTCTCAGTGTCTCTGACATAGGGTTTCACTGTCCCGGGAAAGTCTCTGCTAACACCCTGCAGAGCGCTGTGCCCAATCTACAGAAACGTCTTGCGGTATCTCCTACAGGGAAAGTGCCAGGAGGGAATTGTCGAGCTTGTTCTCAGTGTCTCTGAGAATTGCTCTGATTATCCCTGTGACCTCTTTGCTAAGACTCTCCAGAGAGCCGTCCTCAAAACCAACACACATCTTGACATATCTCCCTCATTGATCGCAGTGTCTCCAGGAACGGCATTCAAGGAGCCAGGAACTTTTCTCCCTACACTGTCCATTGAGTTGTCCTCAAAACCAATATACATCCTGCTATATCTCCCACATGGAAAGTGCCAGGAGGGAGAAGTGGCGATTATGTTTAGACTTTCTCGGAACTGCTTCAAATCAACTAGATATCTTTGTGCTGTAAATCTCCCAACAGCCAAACGCAAAAGCAGCAAACATCTCGCTGTATGTCCCACATCCAAAGTGCCAAGAGAGAGCTTGCTCTCCCTGTCTTTGAGTACTGTTTTCACTGTCCCGGTTACCTCTTTGCTAACATTCTCTTCAGCGCTGCAGGGAAACCAGGAACCACGTGGAGAAGGCACCCACACTGAAAGTGCCTGGAGGGAACATTGGGGCTTCTTCTCAGTGTCTCTGACATAGGGTTTCACTGTCCCGGGAAAGTCTCTGCTAACACCCTGCAGAGCGCTGTGCCCAATCTACAGAAACGTCTTGCGGTATCTCCTACAGGGAAAGTGCCAGGAGGGAACTGTCCATCTTGTTCTCAGTGTCTCTGAGAATTGCTCTGATTATCCCTGTGACCTCTTTGCTAAGACTCTCCAGAGAGCCGTCCTCAAAACCAACACACATCTTGACATATCTCCCACATTGATCGCAGTGTCTCCAGGAACGGCATTCAAGGAGCCAGGAACTTTTCTCCCTACACTGTCCATTGAGTTGTCCTCAAAACCAATATACATCCTGCTATATCTCCCACATGGAAAGTGCCAGGAGGGAGAAGTGGCGATTATGTTTAGACTTTCTCGGAACTGCTTCAAATCAACTAGATATCTTTGTGCTGTAAATCTCCCAACAGCCAAACGCAAAAGCAGCAAACATCTCGCTGTATGTCCCACATCCAAAGTGCCAAGAGAGAGCTTGCTCTCCCTGTCTTTGAGTACTGTTTTCGCTGTGCCGGTTACCTCTTTGCTAACATTCTCTTCAGCGCTGCAGGGAAACCAGGAACCACGTGGAGAAGGCACCCACACTGAAAGTGCCTGGAGGGAACATTGGGGCTTCTTCTCAGTGTCTCTGACATAGGGTTTCACTGTCCCGGGAAAGTCTCTGCTAACACCCTGCAGAGCGCTGTGCCCAATCTACAGAAACGTCTTGCGGTATCTCCTACAGGGAAAGTGCCAGGAGGGAACTGTCCATCTTGTTCTCAGTGTCTCTGAGAATTGCTCTGATTATCCCTGTGACCTCTTTGCTAAGACTCTCCAGAGAGCCGTCCTCAAAACCAACACACATCTTGACATATCTCCCACATTGATCGCAGTGTCTCCAGGAACGGCATTCAAGGAGCCAGGAACTTTTCTCCCTACACTGTCCATTGAGTTGTCCTCAAAACCAATATACATCCTGCTATATCTCCCACATGGAAAGTGCCAGGAGGGAGAAGTGGCGATTATGTTTAGACTTTCTCGGAACTGCTTCAAATCAACTAGATATCTTTGTGCTGGAAATCTCCCAACAGCCAAACGCAAAAGCAGCAAACATCTCGCTGTATGTCCCACATCCAAAGTGCCAAGAGAGAGCTTGCTCTCCCTGTCTTTGAGTACTGTTTTCGCTGTGCCGGTTACCTCTTTGCTAACATTCTCTTCAGCGCTGCAGGGAAACCAGGAACCACGTGGAGAAGGCACCCACACTGAAAGTGCCTGGAGGGAACATTGGGGCTTCTTCTCAGTGTCTCTGACATAGGGTTTCACTGTCCCGGGAAAGTCTCTGCTAACACCCTGCAGAGCGCTGTGCCCAATCTACAGAAACGTCTTGCGGTATCTCCTACAGGGAAAGTGCCAGGAGGGAACTGTCCATCTTGTTCTCAGTGTCTCTGAGAATTGCTCTGATTATCCCTGTGACCTCTTTGCTAAGACTCTCCAGAGAGCCGTCCTCAAAACCAACACACATCTTGACATATCTCCCTCATTGATCGCAGTGTCTCCAGGAACGGCATTCAAGGAGCCAGGAACTTTTCTCCCTACACTGTCCATTGAGTTGTCCTCAAAACCAATATACATCCTGCTATATCTCCCACATGGAAAGTGCCAGGAGGGAGAAGTGGCGATTATGTTTAGACTTTCTCGGAACTGCTTCAAATCAACTAGATATCTTTGTGCTGTAAATCTCCCAACAGCCAAACGCAAAAGCAGCAAACATCTCGCTGTATGTCCCACATCCAAAGTGCCAAGAGAGAGCTTGCTCTCCCTGTCTTTGAGTACTGTTTTCACTGTGCCGGTTACCTCTTTGCTAACATTCTCTTCAGCGCTGCAGGGAAACCAGGAACCACGTGGAGAAGGCACCGACACTGAAAGTGCCTGGAGGGAACATTGGGGCTTCTTCTCAGTGTCTCTGACATAGGGTTTCACTGTCCCGGGAAAGTCTCTGCTAACACCCTGCAGAGCGCTGTGCCCAATCTACAGAAACGTCTTGCGGTATCTCCTACAGGGAAAGTGCCAGGAGGGAACTGTCCATCTTGTTCTCAGTGTCTCTGAGAATTGCTCTGATTATCCCTGTGACCTCTTTGCTAAGACTCTCCAGAGAGCCGTCCTCAAAACCAACACACATCTTGACATATCTCCCTCATTGATCGCAGTGTCTCCAGGAACGGCATTCAAGGAGCCAGGAACTTTTCTCCCTACACTGTCCATTGAGTTGTCCTCAAAACCAATATACATCCTGCTATTTCTCCCACATGGAAAGTGCCAGGAGGGAGAAGTGGCGATTATGTTTAGACTTTCTCGGAACTGCTTCAAATCAACTAGATATCTTTGTGCTGTAAATCTCCCAACAGCCAAACGCAAAAGCAGCAAACATCTCGCTGTATGTCCCACATCCAAAGTGCCAAGAGAGAGCTTGCTCTCCCTGTCTTTGAGTACTGTTTTCGCTGTGCCGGTTACCTCTTTGCTAACATTCTCTTCAGCGCTGCAGGGAAACCAGGAACCACGTGGAGAAGGCACCCACACTGAAAGTGCCTGGAGGGAACATTGGGGCTTCTTCTCAGTGTCTCTGACATAGGGTTTCACTGTCCCGGGAAAGTCTCTGCTAACACCCTGCAGAGCGCTGTGCCCAATCTACAGAAACGTCTTGCGGTATCTCCTACAGGGAAAGTGCCAGGAGGGAACTGTCCATCTTGTTCTCAGTGTCTCTGAGAATTGCTCTGATTATCCCTGTGACCTCTTTGCTAAGACTCTCCAGAGAGCCGTCCTCAAAACCAACACACATCTTGACATATCTCCCTCATTGATCGCAGTGTCTCCAGGAACGGCATTCAAGGAGCCAGGAACTTTTCTCCCTACACTGTCCATTGAGTTGTCCTCAAAACCAATATACATCCTGCTATATCTCCCACATGGAAAGTGCCAGGAGGGAGAAGTGGGGATTATGTTTAGACTTCCTCGGAACTGCTTCAAATCAACTAGATATCTTTGTGCTGTAAATCTCCCAACAGCCAAACGCAAAAGCAGCAAACATCTCGCTGTATGTCCCACATCCAAAGTGCCAAGAGAGAGCTTGCTCTCCCTGTCTTTGAGTACTGTTTTCGCTGTGCCGGTTACCTCTTTGCTAACATTCTCTTCAGCGCTGCAGGGAAACCAGGAACCACGTGGAGAAGGCACCCACACTGAAAGTGCCTGGAGGGAACATTGGGGCTTCTTCTCAGTGTCTCTGACATAGGGTTTCACTGTCCCGGGAAAGTCTCTGCTAACACCCTGCAGAGCGCTGTGCCCAATCTACAGAAACGTCTTGCGGTATCTCCTACAGGGAAAGTGCCAGGAGGGAATTGTCGAGCTTGTTCTCAGTGTCTCTGAGAATTGCTCTGATTATCCCTGTGACCTCTTTGCTAAGACTCTCCAGAGAGCCGTCCTCAAAACCAACACACATCTTGACATATCTCCCTCATTGATCGCAGTGTCTCCAGGAACGGCATTCAAGGAGCCAGGAACTTTTCTCCCTACACTGTCCATTGAGTTGTCCTCAAAACCAATATACATCCTGCTATATCTCCCACATGGAAAGTGCCAGGAGGGAGAAGTGGGGATTATGTTTAGACTTCCTCGGAACTGCTTCAAATCAACTAGATATCTTTGTGCTGTAAATCTCCCAACAGCCAAACGCAAAAGCAGCAAACATCTCGCTGTATGTCCCACATCCAAAGTGCCAAGAGAGAGCTTGCTCTCCCTGTCTTTGAGTACTGTTTTCGCTGTGCCGGTTACCTCTTTGCTAACATTCTCTTCAGCGCTGCAGGGAAACCAGGAACCACGTGGAGAAGGCACCCACACTGAAAGTGCCTGGAGGGAACATTGGGGCTTCTTCTCAGTGTCTCTGACATAGGGTTTCACTGTCCCGGGAAAGTCTCTGCTAACACCCTGCAGAGCGCTGTGCCCAATCTACAGAAACGTCTTGCGGTATCTCCTACAGGGAAAGTGCCAGGAGGGAACTGTCCATCTTGTTCTCAGTGTCTCTGAGAATTGCTCTGATTATCCCTGTGACCTCTTTGCTAAGACTCTCCAGAGAGCCGTCCTCAAAACCAACACACATCTTGACATATCTCCCACATTGATCGCAGTGTCTCCAGGAACGGCATTCAAGGAGCCAGGAACTTTTCTCCCTACACTGTCCATTGAGTTGTCCTCAAAACCAATATACATCCTGCTATATCTCCCACATGGAAAGTGCCAGGAGGGAGAAGTGGGGATTATGTTTAGACTTTCTCGGAACTGCTTCAAATCAACTAGATATCTTTGTGCTGTAAATCTCCCAACAGCCAAACGCAAAAGCAGCAAACATCTCGCTGTATGTCCCACATCCAAAGTGCCAAGAGAGAGCTTGCTCTCCCTGTCTTTGAGTACTGTTTTCGCTGTGCCGGTTACCTCTTTGCTAACATTCTCTTCAGCGCTGCAGGGAAACCAGGAACCACGTGGAGAAGGCACCCACACTGAAAGTGCCTGGAGGGAACATTGGGGCTTCTTCTCAGTGTCTCTGACATAGGGTTTCACTGTCCCGGGAAAGTCTCTGCTAACACCCTGCAGAGCGCTGTGCCCAATCTACAGAAACGTCTTGCGGTATCTCCTACAGGGAAAGTGCCAGGAGGGAACTGTCCATCTTGTTCTCAGTGTCTCTGAGAATTGCTCTGATTATCCCTGTGACCTCTTTGCTAAGACTCTCCAGAGAGCCGTCCTCAAAACCAACACACATCTTGACATATCTCCCTCATTGATCGCAGTGTCTCCAGAAACGGCATTCAAGGAGCCAGGAACTTTTCTCCCTACACTGTCCATTGAGTTGTCCTCAAAACCAATATACATCCTGCTATATCTCCCACATGGAAAGTGCCAGGAGGGAGAAGTGGGGATTATGTTTAGACTTCCTCGGAACTGCTTCAAATCAACTAGATATCTTTGTGCTGTAAATCTCCCAACAGCCAAACGCAAAAGCAGCAAACATCTCGCTGTATGTCCCACATCCAAAGTGCCAAGAGAGAGCTTGCTCTCCCTGTCTTTGAGTACTGTTTTCGCTGTGCCGGTTACCTCTTTGCTAACATTCTCTTCAGCGCTGCAGGGAAACCAGGAACCACGTGGAGAAGGCACCCACACTGAAAGTGCCTGGAGGGAACATTGGGGCTTCTTCTCAGTGTCTCTGACATAGGGTTTCACTGTCCCGGGAAAGTCTCTGCTAACACCCTGCAGAGCGCTGTGCCCAATCTACAGAAACGTCTTGCGGTATCTCCTACAGGGAAAGTGCCAGGAGGGAATTGTCGAGCTTGTTCTCAGTGTCTCTGAGAATTGCTCTGATTATCCCTGTGACCTCTTTGCTAAGACTCTCCAGAGAGCCGTCCTCAAAACCAACACACATCTTGACATATCTCCCTCATTGATCGCAGTGTCTCCAGGAACGGCATTCAAGGAGCCAGGAACTTTTCTCCCTACACTGTCCATTGAGTTGTCCTCAAAACCAATATACATCCTGCTATATCTCCCACATGGAAAGTGCCAGGAGGGAGAAGTGGGGATTATGTTTAGACTTCCTCGGAACTGCTTCAAATCAACTAGATATCTTTGTGCTGTAAATCTCCCAACAGCCAAACGCAAAAGCAGCAAACATCTCGCTGTATGTCCCACATCCAAAGTGCCAAGAGAGAGCTTGCTCTCCCTGTCTTTGAGTACTGTTTTCGCTGTGCCGGTTACCTCTTTGCTAACATTCTCTTCAGCGCTGCAGGGAAACCAGGAACCACGTGGAGAAGGCACCCACACTGAAAGTGCCTGGAGGGAACATTGGGGCTTCTTCTCAGTGTCTCTGACATAGGGTTTCACTGTCCCGGGAAAGTCTCTGCTAACACCCTGCAGAGCGCTGTGCCCAATCTACAGAAACGTCTTGCGGTATCTCCTACAGGGAAAGTGCCAGGAGGGAACTGTCCATCTTGTTCTCAGTGTCTCTGAGAATTGCTCTGATTATCCCTGTGACCTCTTTGCTAAGACTCTCCAGAGAGCCGTCCTCAAAACCAACACACATCTTGACATATCTCCCTCATTGATCGCAGTGTCTCCAGGAACGGCATTCAAGGAGCCAGGAACTTTTCTCCCTACACTGTCCATTGAGTTGTCCTCAAAACCAATATACATCCTGCTATATCTCCCACATGGAAAGTGCCAGGAGGGAGAAGTGGCGATTATGTTTAGACTTTCTCGGAACTGCTTCAAATCAACTAGATATCTTTGTGCTGTAAATCTCCCAACAGCCAAACGCAAAAGCAGCAAACATCTCGCTGTATGTCCCACATCCAAAGTGCCAAGAGAGAGCTTGCTCTCCCTGTCTTTGAGTACTGTTTTCACTGTCCCGGTTACCTCTTTGCTAACATTCTCTTCAGCGCTGCAGGGAAACCAGGAACCACGTGGAGAAGGCACCCACACTGAAAGTGCCTGGAGGGAACATTGGGGCTTCTTCTCAGTGTCTCTGACATAGGGTTTCACTGTCCCGGGAAAGTCTCTGCTAACACCCTGCAGAGCGCTGTGCCCAATCTACAGAAACGTCTTGCGGTATCTCCTACAGGGAAAGTGCCAGGAGGGAACTGTCCATCTTGTTCTCAGTGTCTCTGAGAATTGCTCTGATTATCCCTGTGACCTCTTTGCTAAGACTCTCCAGAGAGCCGTCCTCAAAACCAACACACATCTTGACATATCTCCCTCATTGATCGCAGTGTCTCCAGGAACGGCATTCAAGGAGCCAGGAACTTTTCTCCCTACACTGTCCATTGAGTTGTCCTCAAAACCAATATACATCCTGCTATTTCTCCCACATGGAAAGTGCCAGGAGGGAGAAGTGGCGATTATGTTTAGACTTTCTCGGAACTGCTTCAAATCAACTAGATATCTTTGTGCTGTAAATCTCCCAACAGCCAAACGCAAAAGCAGCAAACATCTCGCTGTATGTCCCACATCCAAAGTGCCAAGAGAGAGCTTGCTCTCCCTCTCTTTGAGTACTGTTTTCGCTGTGCCGGTTACCTCTTTGCTAACATTCTCTTCAGCGCTGCAGGGAAACCAGGAACCACGTGGAGAAGGCACCCACACTGAAAGTGCCTGGAGGGAACATTGGGGCTTCTTCTCAGTGTCTCTGACATAGGGTTTCACTGTCCCGGGAAAGTCTCTGCTAACACCCTGCAGAGCGCTGTGCCCAATCTACAGAAACGTCTTGCGGTATCTCCTACAGGGAAAGTGCCAGGAGGGAACTGTCCATCTTGTTCTCAGTGTCTCTGAGAATTGCTCTGATTATCCCTGTGACCTCTTTGCTAAGACTCTCCAGAGAGCCGTCCTCAAAACCAACACACATCTTGACATATCTCCCTCATTGATCGCAGTGTCTCCAGGAACGGCATTCAAGGAGCCAGGAACTTTTCTCCCTACACTGTCCATTGAGTTGTCCTCAAAACCAATATACATCCTGCTATATCTCCCACATGGAAAGTGCCAGGAGGGAGAAGTGGCGATTATGTTTAGACTTCCTCGGAACTGCTTCAAATCAACTAGATATCTTTGTGCTGTAAATCTCCCAACAGCCAAACGCAAAAGCAGCAAACATCTCGCTGTATGTCCCACATCCAAAGTGCCAAGAGAGAGCTTGCTCTCCCTGTCTTTGAGTACTGTTTTCGCTGTGCCGGTTACCTCTTTGCTAACATTCTCTTCAGCGCTGCAGGGAAACCAGGAACCACGTGGAGAAGGCACCCACACTGAAAGTGCCTGGAGGGAACATTGGGGCTTCTTCTCAGTGTCTCTGACATAGGGTTTCACTGTCCCGGGAAAGTCTCTGCTAACACCCTGCAGAGCGCTGTGCCCAATCTACAGAAACGTCTTGCGGTATCTCCTACAGGGAAAGTGCCAGGAGGGAATTGTCGAGCTTGTTCTCAGTGTCTCTGAGAATTGCTCTGATTATCCCTGTGACCTCTTTGCTAAGACTCTCCAGAGAGCCGTCCTCAAAACCAACACACATCTTGACATATCTCCCTCATTGATCGCAGTGTCTCCAGGAACGGCATTCAAGGAGCCAGGAACTTTTCTCCCTACACTGTCCATTGAGTTGTCCTCAAAACCAATATACATCCTGCTATATCTCCCACATGGAAAGTGCCAGGAGGGAGAAGTGGCGATTATGTTTAGACTTCCTCGGAACTGCTTCAAATCAACTAGATATCTTTGTGCTGTAAATCTCCCAACAGCCAAACGCAAAAGCAGCAAACACCTCGCTGTATGTCCCACATCCAAAGTGCCAAGAGAGAGCTTGCTCTCCCTGTCTTTGAGTACTGTTTTCGCTGTGCCGGTTACCTCTTTGCTAACATTCTCTTCAGCGCTGCAGGGAAACCAGGAACCACGTGGAGAAGGCACCCACACTGAAAGTGCCTGGAGGGAACATTGGGGCTTCTTCTCAGTGTCTCTGACATAGGGTTTCACTGTCCCGGGAAAGTCTCTGCTAACACCCTGCAGAGCGCTGTGCCCAATCTACAGAAACGTCTTGCGGTATCTCCTACAGGGAAAGTGCCAGGAGGGAACTGTCGAGCTTGTTCTCAGTGTCTCTGAGAATTGCTCTGATTATCCCTGTGACCTCTTTGCTAAGACTCTCCAGAGAGCCGTCCTCAAAACCAACACACATCTTGACATATCTCCCACATTGATCGCAGTGTCTCCAGGAACGGCATTCAAGGAGCCAGGAACTTTTCTCCCTACACTGTCCATTGAGTTGTCCTCAAAACCAATATACATCCTGCTATATCTCCCACATGGAAAGTGCCAGGAGGGAGAAGTGGCGATTATGTTTAGACTTTCTCGGAACTGCTTCAAATCAACTAGATATCTTTGTGCTGTAAATCTCCCAACAGCCAAACGCAAAAGCAGCAAACATCTCGCTGTATGTCCCACATCCAAAGTGCCAAGAGAGAGCTTGCTCTCCCTGTCTTTGAGTACTGTTTTCGCTGTGCCGGTTACCTCTTTGCTAACATTCTCTTCAGCGCTGCAGGGAAACCAGGAACCACGTGGAGAAGGCACCCACACTGAAAGTGCCTGGAGGGAACATTGGGGCTTCTTCTCAGTGTCTCTGACATAGGGTTTCACTGTCCCGGGAAAGTCTCTGCTAACACCCTGCAGAGCGCTGTGCCCAATCTACAGAAACGTCTTGCGGTATCTCCTACAGGGAAAGTGCCAGGAGGGAACTGTCCATCTTGTTCTCAGTGTCTCTGAGAATTGCTCTGATTATCCCTGTGACCTCTTTGCTAAGACTCTCCAGAGAGCCGTCCTCAAAACCAACACACATCTTGACATATCTCCCTCATTGATCGCAGTGTCTCCAGGAACGGCATTCAAGGAGCCAGGAACTTTTCTCCCTACACTGTCCATTGAGTTGTCCTCAAAACCAATATACATCCAGCTATATCTCCCACATGGAAAGTGCCAGGAGGGAGAAGTGGCGATTATGTTTAGACTTTCTCGGAACTGCTTCAAATCAACTAGATATCTTTGTGCTGTAAATCTCCCAACAGGCAAACGCAAAAGCAGCAAACATCTCGCTGTATGTCCCACATCCAAAGTGCCAAGAGAGAGCTTGCTCTCCCTCTCTTTGAGTACTGTTTTCGCTGTGCCGGTTACCTCTTTGCTAACATTCTCTTCAGCGCTGCAGGGAAACCAGGAACCACGTGGAGAAGGCACCGACACTGAAAGTGCCTGGAGGGAACATTGGGGCTTCTTCTCAGTGTCTCTGACATAGGGTTTCACTGTCCCGGGAAAGTCTCTGCTAACACCCTGCAGAGCGCTGTGCCCAATCTACAGAAACGTCTTGCGGTATCTCCTACAGGGAAAGTGCCAGGAGGGAATTGTCGAGCTTGTTCTCAGTGTCTCTGAGAATTGCTCTGATTATCCCTGTGACCTCTTTGCTAAGACTCTCCAGAGAGCCGTCCTCAAAACCAACACACATCTTGATATATCTCCCTCATTGATCGCAGTGTCTCCAGGAACGGCATTCAAGGAGCCAGGAACTTTTCTCCCTACACTGTCCATTGAGTTGTCCTCAAAACCAATATACATCCTGCTATATCTCCCACATGGAAAGTGCCAGGAGGGAGAAGTGGGGATTATGTTTAGACTTCCTCGGAACTGCTTCAAATCAACTAGATATCTTTGTGCTGTAAATCTCCCAACAGCCAAACGCAAAAGCAGCAAACATCTCGCTGTATGTCCCACATCCAAAGTGCCAAGAGAGAGCTTGCTCTCCCTGTCTTTGAGTACTGTTTTCGCTGTGCCGGTTACCTCTTTGCTAACATTCTCTTCAGCGCTGCAGGGAAACCAGGAACCACGTGGAGAAGGCACCCACACTGAAAGTGCCTGGAGGGAACATTGGGGCTTCTTCTCAGTGTCTCTGACATAGGGTTTCACTGTCCCGGGAAAGTCTCTGCTAACACCCTGCAGAGCGCTGTGCCCAATCTACAGAAACGTCTTGCGGTATCTCCTACAGGGAAAGTGCCAGGAGGGAATTGTCGAGCTTGTTCTCAGTGTCTCTGAGAATTGCTCTGATTATCCCTGTGACCTCTTTGCTAAGACTCTCCAGAGAGCCGTCCTCAAAACCAACACACATCTTGACATATCTCCCTCATTGATCGCAGTGTCTCCAGGAACGGCATTCAAGGAGCCAGGAACTTTTCTCCCTACACTGTCCATTGAGTTGTCCTCAAAACCAATATACATCCTGCTATATCTCCCACATGGAAAGTGCCAGGAGGGAGAAGTGGCGATTATGTTTAGACTTCCTCGGAACTGCTTCAAATCAACTAGATATCTTTGTGCTGTAAATCTCCCAACAGCCAAACGCAAAAGCAGCAAACATCTCGCTGTATGTCCCACATCCAAAGTGCCAAGAGAGAGCTTGCTCTCCCTCTCTTTGAGTACTGTTTTCGCTGTGCCGGTTACCTCTTTGCTAACATTCTCTTCAGCGCTGCAGGGAAACCAGGAACCACGTGGAGAAGGCACCCACACTGAAAGTGCCTGGAGGGAACATTGGGGCTTCTTCTCAGTGTCTCTGACATAGGGTTTCACTGTCCCGGGAAAGTCTCTGCTAACACCCTGCAGAGCGCTGTGCCCAATCTACAGAAACGTCTTGCGGTATCTCCTACAGGGAAAGTGCCAGGAGGGAATTGTCGAGCTTGTTCTCAGTGTCTCTGAGAATTGCTCTGATTATCCCTGTGACCTCTTTGCTAAGACTCCAGAGAGCCGTCCTCAAAACCAACACACATCTTGACATATCTCCCACATTGATCGCAGTGTCTCCAGGAACGGCATTCAAGGAGCCAGGAACTTTTCTCCCTACACTGTCCATTGAGTTGTCCTCAAAACCAATATACATCCTGCTATATCTCCCACATGGAAAGTGCCAGGAGGGAGAAGTGGGGATTATGTTTAGACTTCCTCGGAACTGCTTCAAATCAACTAGATATCTTTGTGCTGTAAATCTCCCAACAGCCAAACGCAAAAGCAGCAAACATCTCGCTGTATGTCCCACATCCAAAGTGCCAAGAGAGAGCTTGCTCTCCCTGTCTTTGAGTACTGTTTTCGCTGTGCCGGTTACCTCTTTGCTAACATTCTCTTCAGCGCTGCAGGGAAACCAGGAACCACGTGGAGAAGGCACCCACACTGAAAGTGCCTGGAGGGAACATTGGGGCTTCTTCTCAGTGTCTCTGACATAGGGTTTCACTGTCCCGGGAAAGTCTCTGCTAACACCCTGCAGAGCGCTGTGCCCAATCTACAGAAACGTCTTGCGGTATCTCCTACAGGGAAAGTGCCAGGAGGGAACTGTCCATCTTGTTCTCAGTGTCTCTGAGAATTGCTCTGATTATCCCTGTGACCTCTTTGCTAAGACTCTCCAGAGAGCCGTCCTCAAAACCAACACACATCTTGACATATCTCCCTCATTGATCGCAGTGTCTCCAGGAACGGCATTCAAGGAGCCAGGAACTTTTCTCCCTACACTGTCCATTGAGTTGTCCTCAAAACCAATATACATCCTGCTATATCTCCCACATGGAAAGTGCCAGGAGGGAGAAGTGGCGATTATGTTTAGACTTCCTCGGAACTGCTTCAAATCAACTAGATATCTTTGTGCTGTAAATCTCCCAACAGCCAAACGCAAAAGCAGCAAACATCTCGCTGTATGTCCCACATCCAAAGTGCCAAGAGAGAGCTTGCTCTCCCTGTCTTTGAGTACTGTTTTCGCTGTGCCGGTTACCTCTTTGCTAACATTCTCTTCAGCGCTGCAGGGAAACCAGGAACCACGTGGAGAAGGCACCCACACTGAAAGTGCCTGGAGGGAACATTGGGGCTTCTTCTCAGTGTCTCTGACATAGGGTTTCACTGTCCCGGGAAAGTCTCTGCTAACACCCTGCAGAGCGCTGTGCCCAATCTACAGAAACGTCTTGCGGTATCTCCTACAGGGAAAGTGCCAGGAGGGAATTGTCGAGCTTGTTCTCAGTGTCTCTGAGAATTGCTCTGATTATCCCTGTGACCTCTTTGCTAAGACTCCAGAGAGCCGTCCTCAAAACCAACACACATCTTGACATATCTCCCACATTGATCGCAGTGTCTCCAGGAACGGCATTCAAGGAGCCAGGAACTTTTCTCCCTACACTGTCCATTGAGTTGTCCTCAAAACCAATATACATCCTGCTATATCTCCCACATGGAAAGTGCCAGGAGGGAGAAGTGGGGATTATGTTTAGACTTCCTCGGAACTGCTTCAAATCAACTAGATATCTTTGTGCTGTAAATCTCCCAACAGCCAAACGCAAAAGCAGCAAACATCTCGCTGTATGTCCCACATCCAAAGTGCCAAGAGAGAGCTTGCTCTCCCTGTCTTTGAGTACTGTTTTCGCTGTGCCGGTTACCTCTTTGCTAACATTCTCTTCAGCGCTGCAGGGAAACCAGGAACCACGTGGAGAAGGCACCCACACTGAAAGTGCCTGGAGGGAACATTGGGGCTTCTTCTCAGTGTCTCTGACATAGGGTTTCACTGTCCCGGGAAAGTCTCTGCTAACACCCTGCAGAGCGCTGTGCCCAATCTACAGAAACGTCTTGCGGTATCTCCTACAGGGAAAGTGCCAGGAGGGAACTGTCGAGCTTGTTCTCAGTGTCTCTGAGAATTGCTCTGATTATCCCTGTGACCTCTTTGCTAAGACTCTCCAGAGAGCCATCCTCAAAACCAACACACATCTTGACATATCTCCCTCATTGATCGCAGTGTCTCCAGGAACGGCATTCAAGGAGCCAGGAACTTTTCTCCCTACACTGTCCATTGAGTTGTCCTCAAAACCAATATACATCCTGCTATATCTCCCACATGGAAAGTGCCAGGAGGGAGAAGTGGCGATTATGTTTAGACTTTCTCGGAACTGCTTCAAATCAACTAGATATCTTTGTGCTGTAAATCTCCCAACAGCCAAACGCAAAAGCAGCAAACATCTCGCTGTATGTCCCACATCCAAAGTGCCAAGAGAGAGCTTGCTCTCCCTGTCTTTGAGTACTGTTTTCGCTGTGCCGGTTACCTCTTTGCTAACATTCTCTTCAGCGCTGCAGGGAAACCAGGAACCACGTGGAGAAGGCACCCACACTGAAAGTGCCTGGAGGGAACATTGGGGCTTCTTCTCAGTGTCTCTGACATAGGGTTTCACTGTCCCGGGAAAGTCTCTGCTAACACCCTGCAGAGCGCTGTGCCCAATCTACAGAAACGTCTTGCGGTATCTCCTACAGGGAAAGTGCCAGGAGGGAACTGTCCATCTTGTTCTCAGTGTCTCTGAGAATTGCTCTGATTATCCCTGTGACCTCTTTGCTAAGACTCTCCAGAGAGCCGTCCTCAAAACAAACACACATCTTGACATATCTCCCACATTGATCGCAGTGTCTCCAGGAACGGCATTCAAGGAGCCAGGAACTTTTCTCCCTACACTGTCCATTGAGTTGTCCTCAAAACCAATATACATCCTGCTATATCTCCCACATGGAAAGTGCCAGGAGGGAGAAGTGGCGATTATGTTTAGACTTTCTCGGAACTGCTTCAAATCAACTAGATATCTTTGTGCTGTAAATCTCCCAACAGCCAAACGCAAAAGCAGCAAACATCTCGCTGTATGTCCCACATCCAAAGTGCCAAGAGAGAGCTTGCTCTCCCTCTCTTTGAGTACTGTTTTCGCTGTGCCGGTTACCTCTTTGCTAACATTCTCTTCAGCGCTGCAGGGAAACCAGGAACCACGTGGAGAAGGCACCCACACTGAAAGTGCCTGGAGGGAACATTGGGGCTTCTTCTCAGTGTCTCTGACATAGGGTTTCACTGTCCCGGGAAAGTCTCTGCTAACACCCTGCAGAGCGCTGTGCCCAATCTACAGAAACGTCTTGCGGTATCTCCTACAGGGAAAGTGCCAGGAGGGAACTGTCCATCTTGTTCTCAGTGTCTCTGAGAATTGCTCTGATTATCCCTGTGACCTCTTTGCTAAGACTCTCCAGAGAGCCGTCCTCAAAACAAACACACATCTTGACATATCTCCCACATTGATCGCAGTGTCTCCAGGAACGGCATTCAAGGAGCCAGGAACTTTTCTCCCTACACTGTCCATTGAGTTGTCCTCAAAACCAATATACATCCTGCTATATCTCCCACATGGAAAGTGCCAGGAGGGAGAAGTGGCGATTATGTTTAGACTTTCTCGGAACTGCTTCAAATCAACTAGATATCTTTGTGCTGTAAATCTCCCAACAGCCAAACGCAAAAGCAGCAAACATCTCGCTGTATGTCCCACATCCAAAGTGCCAAGAGAGAGCTTGCTCTCCCTGTCTTTGAGTACTGTTTTCGCTGTCCCGGTTACCTCTTTGCTAACATTCTCTTCAGCGCTGCAGGGAAACCAGGAACCACGTGGAGAAGGCACCCACACTGAAAGTGCCTGGAGGGAACATTGGGGCTTCTTCTCAGTGTCTCTGACATAGGGTTTCACTGTCCCGGGAAAGTCTCTGCTAACACCCTGCAGAGCGCTGTGCCCAATCTACAGAAACGTCTTGCGGTATCTCCTACAGGGAAAGTGCCAGGAGGGAACTGTCCATCTTGTTCTCAGTGTCTCTGAGAATTGCTCTGATTATCCCTGTGACCTCTTTGCTAAGACTCTCCAGAGAGCCGTCCTCAAAACCAACACACATCTTGACATATCTCCCTCATTGATCGCAGTGTCTCCAGGAACGGCATTCAAGGAGCCAGGAACTTTTCTCCCTACACTGTCCATTGAGTTGTCCTCAAAACCAATATACATCCAGCTATATCTCCCACATGGAAAGTGCCAGGAGGGAGAAGTGGCGATTATGTTTAGACTTTCTCGGAACTGCTTCAAATCAACTAGATATCTTTGTGCTGTAAATCTCCCAACAGCCAAACGCAAAAGCAGCAAACATCTCGCTGTATGTCCCACATCCAAAGTGCCAAGAGAGAGCTTGCTCTCCCTGTCTTTGAGTACTGTTTTCGCTGTGCCGGTTACCTCTTTGCTAACATTCTCTTCAGCGCTGCAGGGAAACCAGGAACCACGTGGAGAAGGCACCCACACTGAAAGTGCCTGGAGGGAACATTGGGGCTTCTTCTCAGTGTCTCTGACATAGGGTTTCACTGTCCCGGGAAAGTCTCTGCTAACACCCTGCAGAGCGCTGTGCCCAATCTACAGAAACGTCTTGCGGTATCTCCTACAGGGAAAGTGCCAGGAGGGAACTGTCCATCTTGTTCTCAGTGTCTCTGAGAATTGCTCTGATTATCCCTGTGACCTCTTTGCTAAGACTCTCCAGAGAGCCGTCCTCAAAACCAACACACATCTTGACATATCTCCCTCATTGATCGCAGTGTCTCCAGGAACGGCATTCAAGGAGCCAGGAACTTTTCTCCCTACACTGTCCATTGAGTTGTCCTCAAAACCAATATACATCCTGCTATATCTCCCACATGGAAAGTGCCAGGAGGGAGAAGTGGCGATTATGTTTAGACTTCCTCGGAACTGCTTCAAATCAACTAGATATCTTTGTGCTGTAAATCTCCCAACAGCCAAACGCAAAAGCAGCAAACATCTCGCTGTATGTCCCACATCCAAAGTGCCAAGAGAGAGCTTGCTCTCCCTGTCTTTGAGTACTGTTTTCGCTGTGCCGGTTACCTCTTTGCTAACATTCTCTTCAGCGCTGCAGGGAAACCAGGAACCACGTGGAGAAGGCACCCACACTGAAAGTGCCTGGAGGGAACATTGGGGCTTCTTCTCAGTGTCTCTGACATAGGGTTTCACTGTCCCGGGAAAGTCTCTGCTAACACCCTGCAGAGCGCTGTGCCCAATCTACAGAAACGTCTTGCGGTATCTCCTACAGGGAAAGTGCCAGGAGGGAATTGTCGAGCTTGTTCTCAGTGTCTCTGAGAATTGCTCTGATTATCCCTGTGACCTCTTTGCTAAGACTCCAGAGAGCCGTCCTCAAAACCAACACACATCTTGACATATCTCCCACATTGATCGCAGTGTCTCCAGGAACGGCATTCAAGGAGCCAGGAACTTTTCTCCCTACACTGTCCATTGAGTTGTCCTCAAAACCAATATACATCCTGCTATATCTCCCACATGGAAAGTGCCAGGAGGGAGAAGTGGGGATTATGTTTAGACTTCCTCGGAACTGCTTCAAATCAACTAGATATCTTTGTGCTGTAAATCTCCCAACAGCCAAACGCAAAAGCAGCAAACATCTCGCTGTATGTCCCACATCCAAAGTGCCAAGAGAGAGCTTGCTCTCCCTGTCTTTGAGTACTGTTTTCGCTGTGCCGGTTACCTCTTTGCTAACATTCTCTTCAGCGCTGCAGGGAAACCAGGAACCACGTGGAGAAGGCACCCACACTGAAAGTGCCTGGAGGGAACATTGGGGCTTCTTCTCAGTGTCTCTGACATAGGGTTTCACTGTCCCGGGAAAGTCTCTGCTAACACCCTGCAGAGCGCTGTGCCCAATCTACAGAAACGTCTTGCGGTATCTCCTACAGGGAAAGTGCCAGGAGGGAACTGTCGAGCTTGTTCTCAGTGTCTCTGAGAATTGCTCTGATTATCCCTGTGACCTCTTTGCTAAGACTCTCCAGAGAGCCATCCTCAAAACCAACACACATCTTGACATATCTCCCTCATTGATCGCAGTGTCTCCAGGAACGGCATTCAAGGAGCCAGGAACTTTTCTCCCTACACTGTCCATTGAGTTGTCCTCAAAACCAATATACATCCTGCTATATCTCCCACATGGAAAGTGCCAGGAGGGAGAAGTGGCGATTATGTTTAGACTTTCTCGGAACTGCTTCAAATCAACTAGATATCTTTGTGCTGTAAATCTCCCAACAGCCAAACGCAAAAGCAGCAAACATCTCGCTGTATGTCCCACATCCAAAGTGCCAAGAGAGAGCTTGCTCTCCCTGTCTTTGAGTACTGTTTTCGCTGTGCCGGTTACCTCTTTGCTAACATTCTCTTCAGCGCTGCAGGGAAACCAGGAACCACGTGGAGAAGGCACCCACACTGAAAGTGCCTGGAGGGAACATTGGGGCTTCTTCTCAGTGTCTCTGACATAGGGTTTCACTGTCCCGGGAAAGTCTCTGCTAACACCCTGCAGAGCGCTGTGCCCAATCTACAGAAACGTCTTGCGGTATCTCCTACAGGGAAAGTGCCAGGAGGGAACTGTCCATCTTGTTCTCAGTGTCTCTGAGAATTGCTCTGATTATCCCTGTGACCTCTTTGCTAAGACTCTCCAGAGAGCCGTCCTCAAAACAAACACACATCTTGACATATCTCCCACATTGATCGCAGTGTCTCCAGGAACGGCATTCAAGGAGCCAGGAACTTTTCTCCCTACACTGTCCATTGAGTTGTCCTCAAAACCAATATACATCCTGCTATATCTCCCACATGGAAAGTGCCAGGAGGGAGAAGTGGCGATTATGTTTAGACTTTCTCGGAACTGCTTCAAATCAACTAGATATCTTTGTGCTGTAAATCTCCCAACAGCCAAACGCAAAAGCAGCAAACATCTCGCTGTATGTCCCACATCCAAAGTGCCAAGAGAGAGCTTGCTCTCCCTCTCTTTGAGTACTGTTTTCACTGTCCCGGTTACCTCTTTGCTAACATTCTCTTCAGCGCTGCAGGGAAACCAGGAACCACGTGGAGAAGGCACCCACACTGAAAGTGCCTGGAGGGAACATTGGGGCTTCTTCTCAGTGTCTCTGACATAGGGTTTCACTGTCCCGGGAAAGTCTCTGCTAACACCCTGCAGAGCGCTGTGCCCAATCTACAGAAACGTCTTGCGGTATCTCCTACAGGGAAAGTGCCAGGAGGGAACTGTCCATCTTGTTCTCAGTGTCTCTGAGAATTGCTCTGATTATCCCTGTGACCTCTTTGCTAAGACTCTCCAGAGAGCCGTCCTCAAAACCAACACACATCTTGACATATCTCCCACATTGATCGCAGTGTCTCCAGGAACGGCATTCAAGGAGCCAGGAACTTTTCTCCCTACACTGTCCATTGAGTTGTCCTCAAAACCAATATACATCCAGCTATATCTCCCACATGGAAAGTGCCAGGAGGGAGAAGTGGCGATTATGTTTAGACTTTCTCGGAACTGCTTCAAATCAACTAGATATCTTTGTGCTGTAAATCTCCCAACAGCCAAACGCAAAAGCAGCAAACATCTCGCTGTATGTCCCACATCCAAAGTGCCAAGAGAGAGCTTGCTCTCCCTGTCTTT
Organism: Chroicocephalus ridibundus; assembly: GCF_963924245.1. Taxonomy (NCBI): domain Eukaryota; kingdom Metazoa; phylum Chordata; class Aves; order Charadriiformes; family Laridae; genus Chroicocephalus; species Chroicocephalus ridibundus. The sequence goes on from NW_026961612.1 coordinate 127,244, forward strand.
GAGTACTGTTTTCGCTGTGCCGGTTACCTCTTTGCTAACATTCTCTTCAGCGCTGCAGGGAAACCAGGAACCACGTGGAGAAGGCACCCACACTGAAAGTGCCTGGAGGGAACATTGGGGCTTCTTCTCAGTGTCTCTGACATAGGGTTTCACTGTCCCGGGAAAGTCTCTGCTAACACCCTGCAGAGCGCTGTGCCCAATCTACAGAAACGTCTTGCGGTATCTCCTACAGGGAAAGTGCCAGGAGGGAATTGTCGAGCTTGTTCTCAGTGTCTCTGAGAATTGCTCTGATTATCCCTGTGACCTCTTTGCTAAGACTCTCCAGAGAGCCGTCCTCAAAACCAACACACATCTTGACATATCTCCCTCATTGATCGCAGTGTCTCCAGGAACGGCATTCAAGGAGCCAGGAACTTTTCTCCCTACACTGTCCATTGAGTTGTCCTCAAAACCAATATACATCCTGCTATATCTCCCACATGGAAAGTGCCAGGAGGGAGAAGTGGCGATTATGTTTAGACTTTCTCGGAACTGCTTCAAATCAACTAGATATCTTTGTGCTGTAAATCTCCCAACAGCCAAACGCAAAAGCAGCAAACATCTCGCTGTATGTCCCACATCCAAAGTGCCAAGAGAGAGCTTGCTCTCCCTGTCTTTGAGTACTGTTTTCGCTGTGCCGGTTACCTCTTTGCTAACATTCTCTTCAGCGCTGCAGGGAAACCAGGAACCACGTGGAGAAGGCACCCACACTGAAAGTGCCTGGAGGGAACATTGGGGCTTCTTCTCAGTGTCTCTGACATAGGGTTTCACTGTCCCGGGAAAGTCTCTGCTAACACCCTGCAGAGCGCTGTGCCCAATCTACAGAAACGTCTTGCGGTATCTCCTACAGGGAAAGTGCCAGGAGGGAATTGTCGAGCTTGTTCTCAGTGTCTCTGAGAATTGCTCTGATTATCCCTGTGACCTCTTTGCTAAGACTCTCCAGAGAGCCGTCCTCAAAACCAACACACATCTTGATATATCTCCCTCATTGATCGCAGTGTCTCCAGGAACGGCATTCAAGGAGCCAGGAACTTTTCTCCCTACACTGTCCATTGAGTTGTCCTCAAAACCAATATACATCCTGCTATATCTCCCACATGGAAAGTGCCAGGAGGGAGAAGTGGGGATTATGTTTAGACTTCCTCGGAACTGCTTCAAATCAACTAGATATCTTTGTGCTGTAAATCTCCCAACAGCCAAACGCAAAAGCAGCAAACATCTCGCTGTATGTCCCACATCCAAAGTGCCAAGAGAGAGCTTGCTCTCCCTGTCTTTGAGTACTGTTTTCGCTGTGCCGGTTACCTCTTTGCTAACATTCTCTTCAGCGCTGCAGGGAAACCAGGAACCACGTGGAGAAGGCACCCACACTGAAAGTGCCTGGAGGGAACATTGGGGCTTCTTCTCAGTGTCTCTGACATAGGGTTTCACTGTCCCGGGAAAGTCTCTGCTAACACCCTGCAGAGCGCTGTGCCCAATCTACAGAAACGTCTTGCGGTATCTCCTACAGGGAAAGTGCCAGGAGGGAATTGTCGAGCTTGTTCTCAGTGTCTCTGAGAATTGCTCTGATTATCCCTGTGACCTCTTTGCTAAGACTCTCCAGAGAGCCGTCCTCAAAACCAACACACATCTTGACATATCTCCCTCATTGATCGCAGTGTCTCCAGGAACGGCATTCAAGGAGCCAGGAACTTTTCTCCCTACACTGTCCATTGAGTTGTCCTCAAAACCAATATACATCCTGCTATATCTCCCACATGGAAAGTGCCAGGAGGGAGAAGTGGCGATTATGTTTAGACTTCCTCGGAACTGCTTCAAATCAACTAGATATCTTTGTGCTGTAAATCTCCCAACAGCCAAACGCAAAAGCAGCAAACATCTCGCTGTATGTCCCACATCCAAAGTGCCAAGAGAGAGCTTGCTCTCCCTCTCTTTGAGTACTGTTTTCGCTGTGCCGGTTACCTCTTTGCTAACATTCTCTTCAGCGCTGCAGGGAAACCAGGAACCACGTGGAGAAGGCACCCACACTGAAAGTGCCTGGAGGGAACATTGGGGCTTCTTCTCAGTGTCTCTGACATAGGGTTTCACTGTCCCGGGAAAGTCTCTGCTAACACCCTGCAGAGCGCTGTGCCCAATCTACAGAAACGTCTTGCGGTATCTCCTACAGGGAAAGTGCCAGGAGGGAATTGTCGAGCTTGTTCTCAGTGTCTCTGAGAATTGCTCTGATTATCCCTGTGACCTCTTTGCTAAGACTCCAGAGAGCCGTCCTCAAAACCAACACACATCTTGACATATCTCCCACATTGATCGCAGTGTCTCCAGGAACGGCATTCAAGGAGCCAGGAACTTTTCTCCCTACACTGTCCATTGAGTTGTCCTCAAAACCAATATACATCCTGCTATATCTCCCACATGGAAAGTGCCAGGAGGGAGAAGTGGCGATTATGTTTAGACTTTCTCGGAACTGCTTCAAATCAACTAGATATCTTTGTGCTGTAAATCTCCCAACAGCCAAACGCAAAAGCAGCAAACATCTCGCTGTATGTCCCACATCCAAAGTGCCAAGAGAGAGCTTGCTCTCCCTGTCTTTGAGTACTGTTTTCGCTGTGCCGGTTACCTCTTTGCTAACATTCTCTTCAGCGCTGCAGGGAAACCAGGAACCACGTGGAGAAGGCACCCACACTGAAAGTGCCTGGAGGGAACATTGGGGCTTCTTCTCAGTGTCTCTGACATAGGGTTTCACTGTCCCGGGAAAGTCTCTGCTAACACCCTGCAGAGCGCTGTGCCCAATCTACAGAAACGTCTTGCGGTATCTCCTACAGGGAAAGTGCCAGGAGGGAACTGTCCATCTTGTTCTCAGTGTCTCTGAGAATTGCTCTGATTATCCCTGTGACCTCTTTGCTAAGACTCTCCAGAGAGCCGTCCTCAAAACCAACACACATCTTGACATATCTCCCACATTGATCGCAGTGTCTCCAGGAACGGCATTCAAGGAGCCAGGAACTTTTCTCCCTACACTGTCCATTGAGTTGTCCTCAAAACCAATATACATCCTGCTATATCTCCCACATGGAAAGTGCCAGGAGGGAGAAGTGGCGATTATGTTTAGACTTTCTCGGAACTGCTTCAAATCAACTAGATATCTTTGTGCTGTAAATCTCCCAACAGCCAAACGCAAAAGCAGCAAACATCTCGCTGTATGTCCCACATCCAAAGTGCCAAGAGAGAGCTTGCTCTCCCTGTCTTTGAGTACTGTTTTCGCTGTGCCGGTTACCTCTTTGCTAACATTCTCTTCAGCGCTGCAGGGAAACCAGGAACCACGTGGAGAAGGCACCCACACTGAAAGTGCCTGGAGGGAACATTGGGGCTTCTTCTCAGTGTCTCTGACATAGGGTTTCACTGTCCCGGGAAAGTCTCTGCTAACACCCTGCAGAGCGCTGTGCCCAATCTACAGAAACGTCTTGCGGTATCTCCTACAGGGAAAGTGCCAGGAGGGAACTGTCCATCTTGTTCTCAGTGTCTCTGAGAATTGCTCTGATTATCCCTGTGACCTCTTTGCTAAGACTCTCCAGAGAGCCGTCCTCAAAACCAACACACATCTTGACATATCTCCCTCATTGATCGCAGTGTCTCCAGGAACGGCATTCAAGGAGCCAGGAACTTTTCTCCCTACACTGTCCATTGAGTTGTCCTCAAAACCAATATACATCCAGCTATATCTCCCACATGGAAAGTGCCAGGAGGGAGAAGTGGCGATTATGTTTAGACTTTCTCGGAACTGCTTCAAATCAACTAGATATCTTTGTGCTGTAAATCTCCCAACAGCCAAACGCAAAAGCAGCAAACATCTCGCTGTATGTCCCACATCCAAAGTGCCAAGAGAGAGCTTGCTCTCCCTGTCTTTGAGTACTGTTTTCGCTGTGCCGGTTACCTCTTTGCTAACATTCTCTTCAGCGCTGCAGGGAAACCAGGAACCACGTGGAGAAGGCACCCACACTGAAAGTGCCTGGAGGGAACATTGGGGCTTCTTCTCAGTGTCTCTGACATAGGGTTTCACTGTCCCGGGAAAGTCTCTGCTAACACCCTGCAGAGCGCTGTGCCCAATCTACAGAAACGTCTTGCGGTATCTCCTACAGGGAAAGTGCCAGGAGGGAATTGTCGAGCTTGTTCTCAGTGTCTCTGAGAATTGCTCTGATTATCCCTGTGACCTCTTTGCTAAGACTCTCCAGAGAGCCGTCCTCAAAACCAACACACATCTTGACATATCTCCCTCATTGATCGCAGTGTCTCCAGGAACGGCATTCAAGGAGCCAGGAACTTTTCTCCCTACACTGTCCATTGAGTTGTCCTCAAAACCAATATACATCCTGCTATATCTCCCACATGGAAAGTGCCAGGAGGGAGAAGTGGGGATTATGTTTAGACTTCCTCGGAACTGCTTCAAATCTACTAGATATCTTTGTGCTGTAAATCTCCCAACAGCCAAACGCAAAAGCAGCAAACATCTCGCTGTATGTCCCACATCCAAAGTGCCAAGAGAGAGCTTGCTCTCCCTGTCTTTGAGTACTGTTTTCGCTGTGCCGGTTACCTCTTTGCTAACATTCTCTTCAGCGCTGCAGGGAAACCAGGAACCACGTGGAGAAGGCACCCACACTGAAAGTGCCTGGAGGGAACATTGGGGCTTCTTCTCAGTGTCTCTGACATAGGGTTTCACTGTCCCGGGAAAGTCTCTGCTAACACCCTGCAGAGCGCTGTGCCCAATCTACAGAAACGTCTTGCGGTATCTCCTACAGGGAAAGTGCCAGGAGGGAATTGTCGAGCTTGTTCTCAGTGTCTCTGAGAATTGCTCTGATTATCCCTGTGACCTCTTTGCTAAGACTCTCCAGAGAGCCGTCCTCAAAACCAACACACATCTTGATATATCTCCCTCATTGATCGCAGTGTCTCCAGGAACGGCATTCAAGGAGCCAGGAACTTTTCTCCCTACACTGTCCATTGAGTTGTCCTCAAAACCAATATACATCCTGCTATATCTCCCACATGGAAAGTGCCAGGAGGGAGAAGTGGGGATTATGTTTAGACTTCCTCGGAACTGCTTCAAATCAACTAGATATCTTTGTGCTGTAAATCTCCCAACAGCCAAACGCAAAAGCAGCAAACATCTCGCTGTATGTCCCACATCCAAAGTGCCAAGAGAGAGCTTGCTCTCCCTGTCTTTGAGTACTGTTTTCGCTGTGCCGGTTACCTCTTTGCTAACATTCTCTTCAGCGCTGCAGGGAAACCAGGAACCACGTGGAGAAGGCACCCACACTGAAAGTGCCTGGAGGGAACATTGGGGCTTCTTCTCAGTGTCTCTGACATAGGGTTTCACTGTCCCGGGAAAGTCTCTGCTAACACCCTGCAGAGCGCTGTGCCCAATCTACAGAAACGTCTTGCGGTATCTCCTACAGGGAAAGTGCCAGGAGGGAATTGTCGAGCTTGTTCTCAGTGTCTCTGAGAATTGCTCTGATTATCCCTGTGACCTCTTTGCTAAGACTCTCCAGAGAGCCGTCCTCAAAACCAACACACATCTTGACATATCTCCCTCATTGATCGCAGTGTCTCCAGGAACGGCATTCAAGGAGCCAGGAACTTTTCTCCCTACACTGTCCATTGAGTTGTCCTCAAAACCAATATACATCCTGCTATATCTCCCACATGGAAAGTGCCAGGAGGGAGAAGTGGCGATTATGTTTAGACTTCCTCGGAACTGCTTCAAATCAACTAGATATCTTTGTGCTGTAAATCTCCCAACAGCCAAACGCAAAAGCAGCAAACATCTCGCTGTATGTCCCACATCCAAAGTGCCAAGAGAGAGCTTGCTCTCCCTGTCTTTGAGTACTGTTTTCGCTGTGCCGGTTACCTCTTTGCTAACATTCTCTTCAGCGCTGCAGGGAAACCAGGAACCACGTGGAGAAGGCACCCACACTGAAAGTGCCTGGAGGGAACATTGGGGCTTCTTCTCAGTGTCTCTGACATAGGGTTTCACTGTCCCGGGAAAGTCTCTGCTAACACCCTGCAGAGCGCTGTGCCCAATCTACAGAAACGTCTTGCGGTATCTCCTACAGGGAAAGTGCCAGGAGGGAATTGTCGAGCTTGTTCTCAGTGTCTCTGAGAATTGCTCTGATTATCCCTGTGACCTCTTTGCTAAGACTCCAGAGAGCCGTCCTCAAAACCAACACACATCTTGACATATCTCCCACATTGATCGCAGTGTCTCCAGGAACGGCATTCAAGGAGCCAGGAACTTTTCTCCCTACACTGTCCATTGAGTTGTCCTCAAAACCAATATACATCCTGCTATATCTCCCACATGGAAAGTGCCAGGAGGGAGAAGTGGCGATTATGTTTAGACTTTCTCGGAACTGCTTCAAATCAACTAGATATCTTTGTGCTGTAAATCTCCCAACAGCCAAACGCAAAAGCAGCAAACATCTCGCTGTATGTCCCACATCCAAAGTGCCAAGAGAGAGCTTGCTCTCCCTGTCTTTGAGTACTGTTTTCGCTGTGCCGGTTACCTCTTTGCTAACATTCTCTTCAGCGCTGCAGGGAAACCAGGAACCACGTGGAGAAGGCACCCACACTGAAAGTGCCTGGAGGGAACATTGGGGCTTCTTCTCAGTGTCTCTGACATAGGGTTTCACTGTCCCGGGAAAGTCTCTGCTAACACCCTGCAGAGCGCTGTGCCCAATCTACAGAAACGTCTTGCGGTATCTCCTACAGGGAAAGTGCCAGGAGGGAACTGTCCATCTTGTTCTCAGTGTCTCTGAGAATTGCTCTGATTATCCCTGTGACCTCTTTGCTAAGACTCTCCAGAGAGCCGTCCTCAAAACCAACACACATCTTGACATATCTCCCACATTGATCGCAGTGTCTCCAGGAACGGCATTCAAGGAGCCAGGAACTTTTCTCCCTACACTGTCCATTGAGTTGTCCTCAAAACCAATATACATCCTGCTATATCTCCCACATGGAAAGTGCCAGGAGGGAGAAGTGGCGATTATGTTTAGACTTTCTCGGAACTGCTTCAAATCAACTAGATATCTTTGTGCTGTAAATCTCCCAACAGCCAAACGCAAAAGCAGCAAACATCTCGCTGTATGTCCCACATCCAAAGTGCCAAGAGAGAGCTTGCTCTCCCTGTCTTTGAGTACTGTTTTCGCTGTGCCGGTTACCTCTTTGCTAACATTCTCTTCAGCGCTGCAGGGAAACCAGGAACCACGTGGAGAAGGCACCCACACTGAAAGTGCCTGGAGGGAACATTGGGGCTTCTTCTCAGTGTCTCTGACATAGGGTTTCACTGTCCCGGGAAAGTCTCTGCTAACACCCTGCAGAGCGCTGTGCCCAATCTACAGAAACGTCTTGCGGTATCTCCTACAGGGAAAGTGCCAGGAGGGAACTGTCCATCTTGTTCTCAGTGTCTCTGAGAATTGCTCTGATTATCCCTGTGACCTCTTTGCTAAGACTCTCCAGAGAGCCGTCCTCAAAACCAACACACATCTTGACATATCTCCCTCATTGATCGCAGTGTCTCCAGGAACGGCATTCAAGGAGCCAGGAACTTTTCTCCCTACACTGTCCATTGAGTTGTCCTCAAAACCAATATACATCCAGCTATATCTCCCACATGGAAAGTGCCAGGAGGGAGAAGTGGCGATTATGTTTAGACTTTCTCGGAACTGCTTCAAATCAACTAGATATCTTTGTGCTGTAAATCTCCCAACAGCCAAACGCAAAAGCAGCAAACATCTCGCTGTATGTCCCACATCCAAAGTGCCAAGAGAGAGCTTGCTCTCCCTGTCTTTGAGTACTGTTTTCGCTGTGCCGGTTACCTCTTTGCTAACATTCTCTTCAGCGCTGCAGGGAAACCAGGAACCACGTGGAGAAGGCACCCACACTGAAAGTGCCTGGAGGGAACATTGGGGCTTCTTCTCAGTGTCTCTGACATAGGGTTTCACTGTCCCGGGAAAGTCTCTGCTAACACCCTGCAGAGCGCTGTGCCCAATCTACAGAAACGTCTTGCGGTATCTCCTACAGGGAAAGTGCCAGGAGGGAACTGTCCATCTTGTTCTCAGTGTCTCTGAGAATTGCTCTGATTATCCCTGTGACCTCTTTGCTAAGACTCTCCAGAGAGCCGTCCTCAAAACCAACACACATCTTGACATATCTCCCTCATTGATCGCAGTGTCTCCAGGAACGGCATTCAAGGAGCCAGGAACTTTTCTCCCTACACTGTCCATTGAGTTGTCCTCAAAACCAATATACATCCTGCTATATCTCCCACATGGAAAGTGCCAGGAGGGAGAAGTGGCGATTATGTTTAGACTTCCTCGGAACTGCTTCAAATCAACTAGATATCTTTGTGCTGTAAATCTCCCAACAGCCAAACGCAAAAGCAGCAAACATCTCGCTGTATGTCCCACATCCAAAGTGCCAAGAGAGAGCTTGCTCTCCCTGTCTTTGAGTACTGTTTTCGCTGTGCCGGTTACCTCTTTGCTAACATTCTCTTCAGCGCTGCAGGGAAACCAGGAACCACGTGGAGAAGGCACCCACACTGAAAGTGCCTGGAGGGAACACTGGGGCTTCTTCTCAGTGTCTCTGACATAGGGTTTCACTGTCCCGGGAAAGTCTCTGCTAACACCCTGCAGAGCGCTGTGCCCAATCTACAGAAACGTCTTGCGGTATCTCCTACAGGGAAAGTGCCAGGAGGGAATTGTCGAGCTTGTTCTCAGTGTCTCTGAGAATTGCTCTGATTATCCCTGTGACCTCTTTGCTAAGACTCCAGAGAGCCGTCCTCAAAACCAACACACATCTTGACATATCTCCCACATTGATCGCAGTGTCTCCAGGAACGGCATTCAAGGAGCCAGGAACTTTTCTCCCTACACTGTCCATTGAGTTGTCCTCAAAACCAATATACATCCTGCTATATCTCCCACATGGAAAGTGCCAGGAGGGAGAAGTGGGGATTATGTTTAGACTTCCTCGGAACTGCTTCAAATCAACTAGATATCTTTGTGCTGTAAATCTCCCAACAGCCAAACGCAAAAGCAGCAAACATCTCGCTGTATGTCCCACATCCAAAGTGCCAAGAGAGAGCTTGCTCTCCCTGTCTTTGAGTACTGTTTTCGCTGTGCCGGTTACCTCTTTGCTAACATTCTCTTCAGCGCTGCAGGGAAACCAGGAACCACGTGGAGAAGGCACCCACACTGAAAGTGCCTGGAGGGAACATTGGGGCTTCTTCTCAGTGTCTCTGACATAGGGTTTCACTGTCCCGGGAAAGTCTCTGCTAACACCCTGCAGAGCGCTGTGCCCAATCTACAGAAACGTCTTGCGGTATCTCCTACAGGGAAAGTGACAGGAGGGAACTGTCGAGCTTGTTCTCAGTGTCTCTGAGAATTGCTCTGATTATCCCTGTGACCTCTTTGCTAAGACTCTCCAGAGAGCCGTCCTCAAAACCAACACACATCTTGACATATCTCCCTCATTGATCGCAGTGTCTCCAGGAACGGCATTCAAGGAGCCAGGAACTTTTCTCCCTACACTGTCCATTGAGTTGTCCTCAAAACCAATATACATCCTGCTATATCTCCCACATGGAAAGTGCCAGGAGGGAGAAGTGGGGATTATGTTTAGACTTTCTCGGAACTGCTTCAAATCAACTAGATATCTTTGTGCTGTAAATCTCCCAACAGCCAAACGCAAAAGCAGCAAACATCTCGCTGTATGTCCCACATCCAAAGTGCCAAGAGAGAGCTTGCTCTCCCTGTCTTTGAGTACTGTTTTCGCTGTGCCGGTTACCTCTTTGCTAACATTCTCTTCAGCGCTGCAGGGAAACCAGGAACCACGTGGAGAAGGCACCCACACTGAAAGTGCCTGGAGGGAACATTGGGGCTTCTTCTCAGTGTCTCTGACATAGGGTTTCACTGTCCCGGGAAAGTCTCTGCTAACACCCTGCAGAGCGCTGTGCCCAATCTACAGAAACGTCTTGCGGTATCTCCTACAGGGAAAGTGCCAGGAGGGAACTGTCCATCTTGTTCTCAGTGTCTCTGAGAATTGCTCTGATTATCCCTGTGACCTCTTTGCTAAGACTCTCCAGAGAGCCGTCCTCAAAACAAACACACATCTTGACATATCTCCCACATTGATCGCAGTGTCTCCAGGAACGGCATTCAAGGAGCCAGGAACTTTTCTCCCTACACTGTCCATTGAGTTGTCCTCAAAACCAATATACATCCTGCTATATCTCCCACATGGAAAGTGCCAGGAGGGAGAAGTGGCGATTATGTTTAGACTTTCTCGGAACTGCTTCAAATCAACTAGATATCTTTGTGCTGTAAATCTCCCAACAGCCAAACGCAAAAGCAGCAAACATCTCGCTGTATGTCCCACATCCAAAGTGCCAAGAGAGAGCTTGCTCTCCCTGTCTTTGAGTACTGTTTTCGCTGTGCCGGTTACCTCTTTGCTAACATTCTCTTCAGCGCTGCAGGGAAACCAGGAACCACGTGGAGAAGGCACCCACACTGAAAGTGCCTGGAGGGAACATTGGGGCTTCTTCTCAGTGTCTCTGACATAGGGTTTCACTGTCCCGGGAAAGTCTCTGCTAACACCCTGCAGAGCGCTGTGCCCAATCTACAGAAACGTCTTGCGGTATCTCCTACAGGGAAAGTGCCAGGAGGGAACTGTCCATCTTGTTCTCAGTGTCTCTGAGAATTGCTCTGATTATCCCTGTGACCTCTTTGCTAAGACTCTCCAGAGAGCCGTCCTCAAAACAAACACACATCTTGACATATCTCCCACATTGATCGCAGTGTCTCCAGGAACGGCATTCAAGGAGCCAGGAACTTTTCTCCCTACACTGTCCATTGAGTTGTCCTCAAAACCAATATACATCCTGCTATATCTCCCACATGGAAAGTGCCAGGAGGGAGAAGTGGCGATTATGTTTAGACTTTCTCGGAACTGCTTCAAATCAACTAGATATCTTTGTGCTGTAAATCTCCCAACAGCCAAACGCAAAAGCAGCAAACATCTCGCTGTATGTCCCACATCCAAAGTGCCAAGAGAGAGCTTGCTCTCCCTGTCTTTGAGTACTGTTTTCGCTGTGCCGGTTACCTCTTTGCTAACATTCTCTTCAGCGCTGCAGGGAAACCAGGAACCACGTGGAGAAGGCACCCACACTGAAAGTGCCTGGAGGGAACATTGGGGCTTCTTCTCAGTGTCTCTGACATAGGGTTTCACTGTCCCGGGAAAGTCTCTGCTAACACCCTGCAGAGCGCTGTGCCCAGTCTACAGAAACGTCTTGCGGTATCTCCTACAGGGAAAGTGCCAGGAGGGAACTGTCCATCTTGTTCTCAGTGTCTCTGAGAATTGCTCTGATTATCCCTGTGACCTCTTTGCGAAGACTCTCCAGAGAGCCGTCCTCAAAACCAACACACATCTTGACATATCTCCCTCATTGATCGCAGTGTCTCCAGGAACGGCATTCAAGGAGCCAGGAACTTTTCTCCCTACACTGTCCATTGAGTTGTCCTCAAAACCAATATACATCCTGCTATATCTCCCACATGGAAAGTGCCAGGAGGGAGAAGTGGCGATTATGTTTAGACTTCCTCGGAACTGCTTCAAATCAACTAGATATCTTTGTGCTGTAAATCTCCCAACAGCCAAACGCAAAAGCAGCAAACATCTCGCTGTATGTCCCACATCCAAAGTGCCAAGAGAGAGCTTGCTCTCCCTCTCTTTGAGTACTGTTTTCGCTGTGCCGGTTACCTCTTTGCTAACATTCTCTTCAGCGCTGCAGGGAAACCAGGAACCACGTGGAGAAGGCACCCACACTGAAAGTGCCTGGAGGGAACATTGGGGCTTCTTCTCAGTGTCTCTGACATAGGGTTTCACTGTCCCGGGAAAGTCTCTGCTAACACCCTGCAGAGCGCTGTGCCCAATCTACAGAAACGTCTTGCGGTATCTCCTACAGGGAAAGTGCCAGGAGGGAATTGTCGAGCTTGTTCTCAGTGTCTCTGAGAATTGCTCTGATTATCCCTGTGACCTCTTTGCTAAGACTCCAGAGAGCCGTCCTCAAAACCAACACACATCTTGATATATCTCCCACATTGATCGCAGTGTCTCCAGGAACGGCATTCAAGGAGCCAGGAACTTTTCTCCCTACACTGTCCATTGAGTTGTCCTCAAAACCAATATACATCCTGCTATATCTCCCACATGGAAAGTGCCAGGAGGGAGAAGTGGCGATTATGTTTAGACTTTCTCGGAACTGCTTCAAATCAACTAGATATCTTTGTGCTGTAAATCTCCCAACAGCCAAACGCAAAAGCAGCAAACATCTCGCTGTATGTCCCACATCCAAAGTGCCAAGAGAGAGCTTGCTCTCCCTCTCTTTGAGTACTGTTTTCGCTGTGCCGGTTACCTCTTTGCTAACATTCTCTTCAGCGCTGCAGGGAAACCAGGAACCACGTGGAGAAGGCACCCACACTGAAAGTGCCTGGAGGGAACATTGGGGCTTCTTCTCAGTGTCTCTGACATAGGGTTTCACTGTCCCGGGAAAGTCTCTGCTAACACCCTGCAGAGCGCTGTGCCCAATCTACAGAAACGTCTTGCGGTATCTCCTACAGGGAAAGTGCCAGGAGGGAACTGTCGAGCTTGTTCTCAGTGTCTCTGAGAATTGCTCTGATTATCCCTGTGACCTCTTTGCTAAGACTCTCCAGAGAGCCGTCCTCAAAACCAACACACATCTTGACATATCTCCCACATTGATCGCAGTGTCTCCAGGAACGGCATTCAAGGAGCCAGGAACTTTTCTCCCTACACTGTCCATTGAGTTGTCCTCAAAACCAATATACATCCTGCTATATCTCCCACATGGAAAGTGCCAGGAGGGAGAAGTGGCGATTATGTTTAGACTTTCTCGGAACTGCTTCAAATCAACTAGATATCTTTGTGCTGTAAATCTCCCAACAGCCAAACGCAAAAGCAGCAAACATCTCGCTGTATGTCCCACATCCAAAGTGCCAAGAGAGAGCTTGCTCTCCCTGTCTTTGAGTACTGTTTTCGCTGTGCCGGTTACCTCTTTGCTAACATTCTCTTCAGCGCTGCAGGGAAACCAGGAACCACGTGGAGAAGGCACCCACACTGAAAGTGCCTGGAGGGAACATTGGGGCTTCTTCTCAGTGTCTCTGACATAGGGTTTCACTGTCCCGGGAAAGTCTCTGCTAACACCCTGCAGAGCGCTGTGCCCAATCTACAGAAACGTCTTGCGGTATCTCCTACAGGGAAAGTGCCAGGAGGGAATTGTCGAGCTTGTTCTCAGTGTCTCTGAGAATTGCTCTGATTATCCCTGTGACCTCTTTGCTAAGACTCTCCAGAGAGCCGTCCTCAAAACCAACACACATCTTGACATATCTCCCTCATTGATCGCAGTGTCTCCAGAAACGGCATTCAAGGAGCCAGGAACTTTTCTCCCTACACTGTCCATTGAGTTGTCCTCAAAACCAATATACATCCTGCTATATCTCCCACATGGAAAGTGCCAGGAGGGAGAAGTGGGGATTATGTTTAGACTTCCTCGGAACTGCTTCAAATCAACTAGATATCTTTGTGCTGTAAATCTCCCAACAGCCAAACGCAAAAGCAGCAAACATCTCGCTGTATGTCCCACATCCAAAGTGCCAAGAGAGAGCTTGCTCTCCCTGTCTTTGAGTACTGTTTTCGCTGTGCCGGTTACCTCTTTGCTAACATTCTCTTCAGCGCTGCAGGGAAACCAGGAACCACGTGGAGAAGGCACCCACACTGAAAGTGCCTGGAGGGAACATTGGGGCTTCTTCTCAGTGTCTCTGACATAGGGTTTCACTGTCCCGGGAAAGTCTCTGCTAACACCCTGCAGAGCGCTGTGCCCAATCTACAGAAACGTCTTGCGGTATCTCCTACAGGGAAAGTGCCAGGAGGGAACTGTCCATCTTGTTCTCAGTGTCTCTGAGAATTGCTCTGATTATCCCTGTGACCTCTTTGCTAAGACTCTCCAGAGAGCCGTCCTCAAAACCAACACACATCTTGACATATCTCCCTCATTGATCGCAGTGTCTCCAGGAACGGCATTCAAGGAGCCAGGAACTTTTCTCCCTACACTGTCCATTGAGTTGTCCTCAAAACCAATATACATCCTGCTATATCTCCCACATGGAAAGTGCCAGGAGGGAGAAGTGGCGATTATGTTTAGACTTTCTCGGAACTGCTTCAAATCAACTAGATATCTTTGTGCTGTAAATCTCCCAAGAGCCAAACGCAAAAGCAGCAAACATCTCGCTGTATGTCCCACATCCAAAGTGCCAAGAGAGAGCTTGCTCTCCCTGTCTTTGAGTACTGTTTTCGCTGTGCCGGTTACCTCTTTGCTAACATTCTCTTCAGCGCTGCAGGGAAACCAGGAACCACGTGGAGAAGGCACCCACACTGAAAGTGCCTGGAGGGAACATTGGGGCTTCTTCTCAGTGTCTCTGACATAGGGTTTCACTGTCCCGGGAAAGTCTCTGCTAACACCCTGCAGAGCGCTGTGCCCAATCTACAGAAACGTCTTGCGGTATCTCCTACAGGGAAAGTGCCAGGAGGGAACTGTCGAGCTTGTTCTCAGTGTCTCTGAGAATTGCTCTGATTATCCCTGTGACCTCTTTGCTAAGACTCTCCAGAGAGCCGTCCTCAAAACCAACACACATCTTGACATATCTCCCACATTGATCGCAGTGTCTCCAGGAACGGCATTCAAGGAGCCAGGAACTTTTCTCCCTACACTGTCCATTGAGTTGTCCTCAAAACCAATATACATCCTGCTATATCTCCCACATGGAAAGTGCCAGGAGGGAGAAGTGGCGATTATGTTTAGACTTTCTCGGAACTGCTTCAAATCAACTAGATATCTTTGTGCTGTAAATCTCCCAACAGCCAAACGCAAAAGCAGCAAACATCTCGCTGTATGTCCCACATCCAAAGTGCCAAGAGAGAGCTTGCTCTCCCTGTCTTTGAGTACTGTTTTCGCTGTGCCGGTTACCTCTTTGCTAACATTCTCTTCAGCGCTGCAGGGAAACCAGGAACCACGTGGAGAAGGCACCCACACTGAAAGTGCCTGGAGGGAACATTGGGGCTTCTTCTCAGTGTCTCTGACATAGGGTTTCACTGTCCCGGGAAAGTCTCTGCTAACACCCTGCAGAGCGCTGTGCCCAATCTACAGAAACGTCTTGCGGTATCTCCTACAGGGAAAGTGCCAGGAGGGAATTGTCGAGCTTGTTCTCAGTGTCTCTGAGAATTGCTCTGATTATCCCTGTGACCTCTTTGCTAAGACTCTCCAGAGAGCCGTCCTCAAAACCAACACACATCTTGACATATCTCCCTCATTGATCGCAGTGTCTCCAGAAACGGCATTCAAGGAGCCAGGAACTTTTCTCCCTACACTGTCCATTGAGTTGTCCTCAAAACCAATATACATCCTGCTATATCTCCCACATGGAAAGTGCCAGGAGGGAGAAGTGGGGATTATGTTTAGACTTCCTCGGAACTGCTTCAAATCAACTAGATATCTTTGTGCTGTAAATCTCCCAACAGCCAAACGCAAAAGCAGCAAACATCTCGCTGTATGTCCCACATCCAAAGTGCCAAGAGAGAGCTTGCTCTCCCTGTCTTTGAGTACTGTTTTCGCTGTGCCGGTTACCTCTTTGCTAACATTCTCTTCAGCGCTGCAGGGAAACCAGGAACCACGTGGAGAAGGCACCCACACTGAAAGTGCCTGGAGGGAACATTGGGGCTTCTTCTCAGTGTCTCTGACATAGGGTTTCACTGTCCCGGGAAAGTCTCTGCTAACACCCTGCAGAGCGCTGTGCCCAATCTACAGAAACGTCTTGCGGTATCTCCTACAGGGAAAGTGCCAGGAGGGAACTGTCCATCTTGTTCTCAGTGTCTCTGAGAATTGCTCTGATTATCCCTGTGACCTCTTTGCTAAGACTCTCCAGAGAGCCGTCCTCAAAACCAACACACATCTTGACATATCTCCCTCATTGATCGCAGTGTCTCCAGGAACGGCATTCAAGGAGCCAGGAACTTTTCTCCCTACACTGTCCATTGAGTTGTCCTCAAAACCAATATACATCCTGCTATATCTCCCACATGGAAAGTGCCAGGAGGGAGAAGTGGGGATTATGTTTAGACTTCCTCGGAACTGCTTCAAATCAACTAGATATCTTTGTGCTGTAAATCTCCCAACAGCCAAACGCAAAAGCAGCAAACATCTCGCTGTATGTCCCACATCCAAAGTGCCAAGAGAGAGCTTGCTCTCCCTGTCTTTGAGTACTGTTTTCGCTGTGCCGGTTACCTCTTTGCTAACATTCTCTTCAGCGCTGCAGGGAAACCAGGAACCACGTGGAGAAGGCACCCACACTGAAAGTGCCTGGAGGGAACATTGGGGCTTCTTCTCAGTGTCTCTGACATAGGGTTTCACTGTCCCGGGAAAGTCTCTGCTAACACCCTGCAGAGCGCTGTGCCCAATCTACAGAAACGTCTTGCGGTATCTCCTACAGGGAAAGTGCCAGGAGGGAATTGTCGAGCTTGTTCTCAGTGTCTCTGAGAATTGCTCTGATTATCCCTGTGACCTCTTTGCTAAGACTCCAGAGAGCCGTCCTCAAAACCAACACACATCTTGACATATCTCCCACATTGATCGCAGTGTCTCCAGGAACGGCATTCAAGGAGCCAGGAACTTTTCTCCCTACACTGTCCATTGAGTTGTCCTCAAAACCAATATACATCCTGCTATATCTCCCACATGGAAAGTGCCAGGAGGGAGAAGTGGGGATTATGTTTAGACTTCCTCGGAACTGCTTCAAATCAACTAGATATCTTTGTGCTGTAAATCTCCCAACAGCCAAACGCAAAAGCAGCAAACATCTCGCTGTATGTCCCACATCCAAAGTGCCAAGAGAGAGCTTGCTCTCCTTGTCTTTGAGTACTGTTTTCGCTGTGCCGGTTACCTCTTTGCTAACATTCTCTTCAGCGCTGCAGGGAAACCAGGAACCACGTGGAGAAGGCACCCACACTGAAAGTGCCTGGAGGGAACATTGGGGCTTCTTCTCAGTGTCTCTGACATAGGGTTTCACTGTCCCGGGAAAGTCTCTGCTAACACCCTGCAGAGCGCTGTGCCCAATCTACAGAAACGTCTTGCGGTATCTCCTACAGGGAAAGTGCCAGGAGGGAATTGTCGAGCTTGTTCTCAGTGTCTCTGAGAATTGCTCTGATTATCCCTGTGACCTCTTTGCTAAGACTCCAGAGAGCCGTCCTCAAAACCAACACACATCTTGACATATCTCCCACATTGATCGCAGTGTCTCCAGGAACGGCATTCAAGGAGCCAGGAACTTTTCTCCCTACACTGTCCATTGAGTTGTCCTCAAAACCAATATACATCCTGCTATATCTCCCACATGGAAAGTGCCAGGAGGGAGAAGTGGGGATTATGTTTAGACTTCCTCGGAACTGCTTCAAATCAACTAGATATCTTTGTGCTGTAAATCTCCCAACAGCCAAACGCAAAAGCAGCAAACATCTCGCTGTATGTCCCACATCCAAAGTGCCAAGAGAGAGCTTGCTCTCCCTGTCTTTGAGTACTGTTTTCGCTGTGCCGGTTACCTCTTTGCTAACATTCTCTTCAGCGCTGCAGGGAAACCAGGAACCACGTGGAGAAGGCACCCACACTGAAAGTGCCTGGAGGGAACATTGGGGCTTCTTCTCAGTGTCTCTGACATAGGGTTTCACTGTCCCGGGAAAGTCTCTGCTAACACCCTGCAGAGCGCTGTGCCCAATCTACAGAAACGTCTTGCGGTATCTCCTACAGGGAAAGTGCCAGGAGGGAACTGTCCATCTTGTTCTCAGTGTCTCTGAGAATTGCTCTGATTATCCCTGTGACCTCTTTGCTAAGACTCTCCAGAGAGCCGTCCTCAAAACCAACACACATCTTGACATATCTCCCACATTGATCGCAGTGTCTCCAGGAACGGCATTCAAGGAGCCAGGAACTTTTCTCCCTACACTGTCCATTGAGTTGTCCTCAAAACCAATATACATCCTGCTATATCTCCCACATGGAAAGTGCCAGGAGGGAGAAGTGGCGATTATGTTTAGACTTTCTCGGAACTGCTTCAAATCAACTAGATATCTTTGTGCTGTAAATCTCCCAACAGCCAAACGCAAAAGCAGCAAACATCTCGCTGTATGTCCCACATCCAAAGTGCCAAGAGAGAGCTTGCTCTCCCTGTCTTTGAGTACTGTTTTCGCTGTGCCGGTTACCTCTTTGCTAACATTCTCTTCAGCGCTGCAGGGAAACCAGGAACCACGTGGAGAAGGCACCCACACTGAAAGTGCCTGGAGGGAACATTGGGGCTTCTTCTCAGTGTCTCTGACATAGGGTTTCACTGTCCCGGGAAAGTCTCTGCTAACACCCTGCAGAGCGCTGTGCCCAATCTACAGAAACGTCTTGCGGTATCTCCTACAGGGAAAGTGCCAGAAGGGAACTGTCCATCTTGTTCTCAGTGTCTCTGAGAATTGCTCTGATTATCCCTGTGACCTCTTTGCTAAGACTCTCCAGAGAGCCGTCCTCAAAACCAACACACATCTTGACATATCTCCCTCATTGATCGCAGTGTCTCCAGGAACGGCATTCAAGGAGCCAGGAACTTTTCTCCCTACACTGTCCATTGAGTTGTCCTCAAAACCAATATACATCCTGCTATATCTCCCACATGGAAAGTGCCAGGAGGGAGAAGTGGCGATTATGTTTAGACTTCCTCGGAACTGCTTCAAATCAACTAGATATCTTTGTGCTGTAAATGTCCCAACAGCCAAACGCAAAAGCAGCAAACATCTCGCTGTATGTCCCACATCCAAAGTGCCAAGAGAGAGCTTGCTCTCCCTGTCTTTGAGTACTGTTTTCGCTGTGCCGGTTACCTCTTTGCTAACATTCTCTTCAGCGCTGCAGGGAAACCAGGAACCACGTGGAGAAGGCACCCACACTGAAAGTGCCTGGAGGGAACATTGGGGCTTCTTCTCAGTGTCTCTGACATAGGGTTTCACTGTCCCGGGAAAGTCTCTGCTAACACCCTGCAGAGCGCTGTGCCCAATCTACAGAAACGTCTTGCGGTATCTCCTACAGGGAAAGTGCCAGGAGGGAATTGTCGAGCTTGTTCTCAGTGTCTCTGAGAATTGCTCTGATTATCCCTGTGACCTCTTTGCTAAGACTCCAGAGAGCCGTCCTCAAAACCAACACACATCTTGACATATCTCCCACATTGATCGCAGTGTCTCCAGGAACGGCATTCAAGGAGCCAGGAACTTTTCTCCCTACACTGTCCATTGAGTTGTCCTCAAAACCAATATACATCCTGCTATATCTCCCACATGGAAAGTGCCAGGAGGGAGAAGTGGCGATTATGTTTAGACTTTCTCGGAACTGCTTCAAATCAACTAGATATCTTTGTGCTGTAAATCTCCCAACAGCCAAACGCAAAAGCAGCAAACATCTCGCTGTATGTCCCACATCCAAAGTGCCAAGAGAGAGCTTGCTCTCCCTGTCTTTGAGTACTGTTTTCGCTGTGCCGGTTACCTCTTTGCTAACATTCTCTTCAGCGCTGCAGGGAAACCAGGAACCACGTGGAGAAGGCACCCACACTGAAAGTGCCTGGAGGGAACATTGGGGCTTCTTCTCAGTGTCTCTGACATAGGGTTTCACTGTCCCGGGAAAGTCTCTGCTAACACCCTGCAGAGCGCTGTGCCCAATCTACAGAAACGTCTTGCGGTATCTCCTACAGGGAAAGTGCCAGGAGGGAACTGTCGAGCTTGTTCTCAGTGTCTCTGAGAATTGCTCTGATTATCCCTGTGACCTCTTTGCTAAGACTCTCCAGAGAGCCGTCCTCAAAACCAACACACATCTTGACATATCTCCCACATTGATCGCAGTGTCTCCAGGAACGGCATTCAAGGAGCCAGGAACTTTTCTCCCTACACTGTCCATTGAGTTGTCCTCAAAACCAATATACATCCTGCTATATCTCCCACATGGAAAGTGCCAGGAGGGAGAAGTGGCGATTATGTTTAGACTTTCTCGGAACTGCTTCAAATCAACTAGATATCTTTGTGCTGTAAATCTCCCAACAGCCAAACGCAAAAGCAGCAAACATCTCGCTGTATGTCCCACATCCAAAGTGCCAAGAGAGAGCTTGCTCTCCCTGTCTTTGAGTACTGTTTTCGCTGTGCCGGTTACCTCTTTGCTAACATTCTCTTCAGCGCTGCAGGGAAACCAGGAACCACGTGGAGAAGGCACCCACACTGAAAGTGCCTGGAGGGAACATTGGGGCTTCTTCTCAGTGTCTCTGACATAGGGTTTCACTGTCCCGGGAAAGTCTCTGCTAACACCCTGCAGAGCGCTGTGCCCAATCTACAGAAACGTCTTGCGGTATCTCCTACAGGGAAAGTGCCAGGAGGGAACTGTCGAGCTTGTTCTCAGTGTCTCTGAGAATTGCTCTGATTATCCCTGTGACCTCTTTGCTAAGACTCTCCAGAGAGCCGTCCTCAAAACCAACACACATCTTGACATATCTCCCACATTGATCGCAGTGTCTCCAGGAACGGCATTCAAGGAGCCAGGAACTTTTCTCCCTACACTGTCCATTGAGTTGTCCTCAAAACCAATATACATCCTGCTATATCTCCCACATGGAAAGTGCCAGGAGGGAGAAGTGGCGATTATGTTTAGACTTTCTCGGAACTGCTTCAAATCAACTAGATATCTTTGTGCTGTAAATCTCCCAACAGCCAAACGCAAAAGCAGCAAACATCTCGCTGTATGTCCCACATCCAAAGTGCCAAGAGAGAGCTTGCTCTCCCTGTCTTTGAGTACTGTTTTCGCTGTGCCGGTTACCTCTTTGCTAACATTCTCTTCAGCGCTGCAGGGAAACCAGGAACCACGTGGAGAAGGCACCCACACTGAAAGTGCCTGGAGGGAACATTGGGGCTTCTTCTCAGTGTCTCTGACATAGAGTTTCACTGTCCCGGGAAAGTCTCTGCTAACACCCTGCAGAGCGCTGTGCCCAATCTACAGAAACGTCTTGCGGTATCTCCTACAGGGAAAGTGCCAGGAGGGAACTGTCCATCTTGTTCTCAGTGTCTCTGAGAATTGCTCTGATTATCCCTGTGACCTCTTTGCTAAGACTCTCCAGAGAGCCGTCCTCAAAACCAACACACATCTTGACATATCTCCCTCATTGATCGCAGTGTCTCCAGGAACGGCATTCAAGGAGCCAGGAACTTTTCTCCCTACACTGTCCATTGAGTTGTCCTCAAAACCAATATACATCCTGCTATATCTCCCACATGGAAAGTGCCAGGAGGGAGAAGTGGGGATTATGTTTAGACTTCCTCGGAACTGCTTCAAATCAACTAGATATCTTTGTGCTGTAAATCTCCCAACAGCCAAACGCAAAAGCAGCAAACATCTCGCTGTATGTCCCACATCCAAAGTGCCAAGAGAGAGCTTGCTCTCCCTGTCTTTGAGTACTGTTTTCGCTGTGCCGGTTACCTCTTTGCTAACATTCTCTTCAGCGCTGCAGGGAAACCAGGAACCACGTGGAGAAGGCACCCACACTGAAAGTGCCTGGAGGGAACATTGGGGCTTCTTCTCAGTGTCTCTGACATAGGGTTTCACTGTCCCGGGAAAGTCTCTGCTAACACCCTGCAGAGCGCTGTGCCCAATCTACAGAAACGTCTTGCGGTATCTCCTACAGGGAAAGTGCCAGGAGGGAACTGTCGAGCTTGTTCTCAGTGTCTCTGAGAATTGCTCTGATTATCCCTGTGACCTCTTTGCTAAGACTCTCGAGAGAGCCGTCCTCAAAACCAACACACATCTTGACATATCTCCCACATTGATCGCAGTGTCTCCAGGAACGGCATTCAAGGAGCCAGGAACTTTTCTCCCTACACTGTCCATTGAGTTGTCCTCAAAACCAATATACATCCTGCTATATCTCCCACATGGAAAGTGCCAGGAGGGAGAAGTGGCGATTATGTTTAGACTTTCTCGGAACTGCTTCAAATCAACTAGATATCTTTGTGCTGTAAATCTCCCAACAGCCAAACGCAAAAGCAGCAAACATCTCGCTGTATGTCCCACATCCAAAGTGCCAAGAGAGAGCTTGCTCTCCCTGTCTTTGAGTACTGTTTTCGCTGTGCCGGTTACCTCTTTGCTAACATTCTCTTCAGCGCTGCAGGGAAACCAGGAACCACGTGGAGAAGGCACCCACACTGAAAGTGCCTGGAGGGAACATTGGGGCTTCTTCTCAGTGTCTCTGACATAGGGTTTCACTGTCCCGGGAAAGTCTCTGCTAACACCCTGCAGAGCGCTGTGCCCAATCTACAGAAACGTCTTGCGGTATCTCCTACAGGGAAAGTGCCAGGAGGGAATTGTCGAGCTTGTTCTCAGTGTCTCTGAGAATTGCTCTGATTATCCCTGTGACCTCTTTGCTAAGACTCTCCAGAGAGCCGTCCTCAAAACCAACACACATCTTGACATATCTCCCTCATTGATCGCAGTGTCTCCAGAAACGGCATTCAAGGAGCCAGGAACTTTTCTCCCTACACTGTCCATTGAGTTGTCCTCAAAACCAATATACATCCTGCTATATCTCCCACATGGAAAGTGCCAGGAGGGAGAAGTGGGGATTATGTTTAGACTTCCTCGGAACTGCTTCAAATCAACTAGATATCTTTGTGCTGTAAATCTCCCAACAGCCAAACGCAAAAGCAGCAAACATCTCGCTGTATGTCCCACATCCAAAGTGCCAAGAGAGAGCTTGCTCTCCCTGTCTTTGAGTACTGTTTTCGCTGTGCCGGTTACCTCTTTGCTAACATTCTCTTCAGCGCTGCAGGGAAACCAGGAACCACGTGGAGAAGGCACCCACACTGAAAGTGCCTGGAGGGAACATTGGGGCTTCTTCTCAGTGTCTCTGACATAGGGTTTCACTGTCCCGGGAAAGTCTCTGCTAACACCCTGCAGAGCGCTGTGCCCAATCTACAGAAACGTCTTGCGGTATCTCCTACAGGGAAAGTGCCAGGAGGGAACTGTCCATCTTGTTCTCAGTGTCTCTGAGAATTGCTCTGATTATCCCTGTGACCTCTTTGCTAAGACTCTCCAGAGAGCCGTCCTCAAAACCAACACACATCTTGACATATCTCCCTCATTGATCGCAGTGTCTCCAGGAACGGCATTCAAGGAGCCAGGAACTTTTCTCCCTACACTGTCCATTGAGTTGTCCTCAAAACCAATATACATCCTGCTATATCTCCCACATGGAAAGTGCCAGGAGGGAGAAGTGGCGATTATGTTTAGACTTCCTCGGAACTGCTTCAAATCAACTAGATATCTTTGTGCTGTAAATCTCCCAACAGCCAAACGCAAAAGCAGCAAACATCTCGCTGTATGTCCCACATCCAAAGTGCCAAGAGAGAGCTTGCTCTCCCTGTCTTTGAGTACTGTTTTCGCTGTGCCGGTTACCTCTTTGCTAACATTCTCTTCAGCGCTGCAGGGAAACCAGGAACCACGTGGAGAAGGCACCCACACTGAAAGTGCCTGGAGGGAACATTGGGGCTTCTTCTCAGTGTCTCTGACATAGGGTTTCACTGTCCCGGGAAAGTCTCTGCTAACACCCTGCAGAGCGCTGTGCCCAATCTACAGAAACGTCTTGCGGTATCTCCTACAGGGAAAGTGCCAGGAGGGAATTGTCGAGCTTGTTCTCAGTGTCTCTGAGAATTGCTCTGATTATCCCTGTGACCTCTTTGCTAAGACTCCAGAGAGCCGTCCTCAAAACCAACACACATCTTGACATATCTCCCACATTGATCGCAGTGTCTCCAGGAACGGCATTCAAGGAGCCAGGAACTTTTCTCCCTACACTGTCCATTGAGTTGTCCTCAAAACCAATATACATCCTGCTATATCTCCCACATGGAAAGTGCCAGGAGGGAGAAGTGGGGATTATGTTTAGACTTCCTCGGAACTGCTTCAAATCAACTAGATATCTTTGTGCTGTAAATCTCCCAACAGCCAAACGCAAAAGCAGCAAACATCTCGCTGTATGTCCCACATCCAAAGTGCCAAGAGAGAGCTTGCTCTCCTTGTCTTTGAGTACTGTTTTCGCTGTGCCGGTTACCTCTTTGCTAACATTCTCTTCAGCGCTGCAGGGAAACCAGGAACCACGTGGAGAAGGCACCCACACTGAAAGTGCCTGGAGGGAACATTGGGGCTTCTTCTCAGTGTCTCTGACATAGGGTTTCACTGTCCCGGGAAAGTCTCTGCTAACACCCTGCAGAGCGCTGTGCCCAATCTACAGAAACGTCTTGCGGTATCTCCTACAGGGAAAGTGCCAGGAGGGAACTGTCGAGCTTGTTCTCAGTGTCTCTGAGAATTGCTCTGATTATCCCTGTGACCTCTTTGCTAAGACTCTCCAGAGAGCCGTCCTCAAAACCAACACACATCTTGACATATCTCCCTCATTGATCGCAGTGTCTCCAGGAACGGCATTCAAGGAGCCAGGAACTTTTCTCCCTACACTGTCCATTGAGTTGTCCTCAAAACCAATATACATCCTGCTATATCTCCCACATGGAAAGTGCCAGGAGGGAGAAGTCGCGATTATGTTTAGACTTTCTCGGAACTGCTTCAAATCAACTAGATATCTTTGTGCTGTAAATCTCCCAACAGCCAAACGCAAAAGCAGCAAACATCTCGTTGTATGTCCCACATCCAAAGTGCCAAGAGAGAGCTTGCTCTCCCTGTCTTTGAGTACTGTTTTCGCTGTGCCGGTTACCTCTTTGCTAACATTCTCTTCAGCGCTGCAGGGAAACCAGGAACCACGTGGAGAAGGCACCCACACTGAAAGTGCCTGGAGGGAACATTGGGGCTTCTTCTCAGTGTCTCTGACATAGGGTTTCACTGTCCCGGGAAAGTCTCTGCTAACACCCTGCAGAGCGCTGTGCCCAATCTACAGAAACGTCTTGCGGTATCTCCTACAGGGAAAGTGCCAGGAGGGAACTGTCCATCTTGTTCTCAGTGTCTCTGAGAATTGCTCTGATTATCCCTGTGACCTCTTTGCTAAGACTCTCCAGAGAGCCGTCCTCAAAACAAACACACATCTTGACATATCTCCCACATTGATCGCAGTGTCTCCAGGAACGGCATTCAAGGAGCCAGGAACTTTTCTCCCTACACTGTCCATTGAGTTGTCCTCAAAACCAATATACATCCTGCTATATCTCCCACATGGAAAGTGCCAGGAGGGAGAAGTGGCGATTATGTTTAGACTTTCTCGGAACTGCTTCAAATCAACTAGATATCTTTGTGCTGTAAATCTCCCAACAGCCAAACGCAAAAGCAGCAAACATCTCGCTGTATGTCCCACATCCAAAGTGCCAAGAGAGAGCTTGCTCTCCCTGTCTTTGAGTACTGTTTTCGCTGTGCCGGTTACCTCTTTGCTAACATTCTCTTCAGCGCTGCAGGGAAACCAGGAACCACGTGGAGAAGGCACCCACACTGAAAGTGCCTGGAGGGAACATTGGGGCTTCTTCTCAGTGTCTCTGACATAGGGTTTCACTGTCCCGGGAAAGTCTCTGCTAACACCCTGCAGAGCGCTGTGCCCAATCTACAGAAACGTCTTGCGGTATCTCCTACAGGGAAAGTGCCAGGAGGGAATTGTCGAGCTTGTTCTCAGTGTCTCTGAGAATTGCTCTGATTATCTGTGTGACCTCTTTGCTAAGACTCTCCAGAGAGCCGTCCTCAAAACCAACACACATCTTGACATATCTCCCACATTGATCGCAGTGTCTCCAGGAACGGCATTCAAGGAGCCAGGAACTTTTCTCCCTACACTGTCCATTGAGTTGTCCTCAAAACCAATATACATCCTGCTATATCTCCCACATGGAAAGTGCCAGGAGGGAGAAGTGGCGATTATGTTTAGACTTTCTCGGAACTGCTTCAAATCAACTAGATATCTTTGTGCTGTAAATCTCCCAACAGCCAAACGCAAAAGCAGCAAACATCTCGCTGTATGTCCCACATCCAAAGTGCCAAGAGAGAGCTTGCTCTCCCTGTCTTTGAGTACTGTTTTCGCTGTGCCGGTTACCTCTTTGCTAACATTCTCTTCAGCGCTGCAGGGAAACCAGGAACCACGTGGAGAAGGCACCCACACTGAAAGTGCCTGGAGGGAACATTGGGGCTTCTTCTCAGTGTCTCTGACATAGGGTTTCACTGTCCCGGGAAAGTCTCTGCTAACACCCTGCAGAGCGCTGTGCCCAATCTACAGAAACGTCTTGCGGTATCTCCTACAGGGAAAGTGCCAGGAGGGAACTGTCCATCTTGTTCTCAGTGTCTCTGAGAATTGCTCTGATTATCCCTGTGACCTCTTTGCTAAGACTCTCCAGAGAGCCGTCCTCAAAACCAACACACATCTTGACATATCTCCCTCATTGATCGCAGTGTCTCCAGGAACGGCATTCAAGGAGCCAGGAACTTTTCTCCCTACACTGTCCATTGAGTTGTCCTCAAAACCAATATACATCCTGCTATATCTCCCACATGGAAAGTGCCAGGAGGGAGAAGTGGCGATTATGTTTAGACTTTCTCGGAACTGCTTCAAATCAACTAGATATCTTTGTGCTGTAAATCTCCCAACAGCCAAACGCAAAAGCAGCAAACATCTCGCTGTATGTCCCACATCCAAAGTGCCAAGAGAGAGCTTGCTCTCCCTCTCTTTGAGTACTGTTTTCGCTGTCCCGGTTACCTCTTTGCTAACATTCTCTTCAGCGCTGCAGGGAAACCAGGAACCACGTGGAGAAGGCACCCACACTGAAAGTGCCTGGAGGGAACATTGGGGCTTCTTCTCAGTGTCTCTGACATAGGGTTTCACTGTCCCGGGAAAGTCTCTGCTAACACCCTGCAGAGCGCTGTGCCCAATCTACAGAAACGTCTTGCGGTATCTCCTACAGGGAAAGTGCCAGGAGGGAACTGTCCATCTTGTTCTCAGTGTCTCTGAGAATTGCTCTGATTATCCCTGTGACCTCTTTGCTAAGACTCTCCAGAGAGCCGTCCTCAAAACCAACACACATCTTGACATATCTCCCACATTGATCGCAGTGTCTCCAGGAACGGCATTCAAGGAGCCAGGAACTTTTCTCCCTACACTGTCCATTGAGTTGTCCTCAAAACCAATATACATCCTGCTATATCTCCCACATGGAAAGTGCCAGGAGGGAGAAGTGGCGATTATGTTTAGACTTTCTCGGAACTGCTTCAAATCAACTAGATATCTTTGTGCTGTAAATCTCCCAACAGCCAAACGCAAAAGCAGCAAACATCTCGCTGTATGTCCCACATCCAAAGTGCCAAGAGAGAGCTTGCTCTCCCTGTCTTTGAGTACTGTTTTCACTGTGCCGGTTACCTCTTTGCTAACATTCTCTTCAGCGCTGCAGGGAAACCAGGAACCACGTGGAGAAGGCACCCACACTGAAAGTGCCTGGAGGGAACATTGGGGCTTCTTCTCAGTGTCTCTGACATAGGGTTTCACTGTCCCGGGAAAGTCTCTGCTAACACCCTGCAGAGCGCTGTGCCCAATCTACAGAAACGTCTTGCGGTATCTCCTACAGGGAAAGTGCCAGGAGGGAATTGTCGAGCTTGTTCTCAGTGTCTCTGAGAATTGCTCTGATTATCCCTGTGACCTCTTTGCTAAGACTCTCCAGAGAGCCGTCCTCAAAACCAACACACATCTTGACATATCTCCCACATTGATCGCAGTGTCTCCAGGAACGGCATTCAAGGAGCCAGGAACTTTTCTCCCTACACTGTCCATTGAGTTGTCCTCAAAACCAATATACATCCTGCTATATCTCCCACATGGAAAGTGCCAGGAGGGAGAAGTGGCGATTATGTTTAGACTTTCTCGGAACTGCTTCAAATCAACTAGATATCTTTGTGCTGTAAATCTCCCAACAGCCAAACGCAAAAGCAGCAAACATCTCGCTGTATGTCCCACATCCAAAGTGCCAAGAGAGAGCTTGCTCTCCCTGTCTTTGAGTACTGTTTTCGCTGTGCCGGTTACCTCTTTGCTAACATTCTCTTCAGCGCTGCAGGGAAACCAGGAACCACGTGGAGAAGGCACCCACACTGAAAGTGCCTGGAGGGAACATTGGGGCTTCTTCTCAGTGTCTCTGACATAGGGTTTCACTGTCCCGGGAAAGTCTCTGCTAACACCCTGCAGAGCGCTGTGCCCAATCTACAGAAACGTCTTGCGGTATCTCCTACAGGGAAAGTGCCAGAAGGGAACTGTCCATCTTGTTCTCAGTGTCTCTGAGAATTGCTCTGATTATCCCTGTGACCTCTTTGCTAAGACTCTCCAGAGAGCCGTCCTCAAAACCAACACACATCTTGACATATCGCCCTCATTGATCGCAGTGTCTCCAGGAACGGCATTCAAGGAGCCAGGAACTTTTCTCCCTACACTGTCCATTGAGTTGTCCTCAAAACCAATATACATCCTGCTATATCTCCCACATGGAAAGTGCCAGGAGGGAGAAGTGGCGATTATGTTTAGACTTCCTCGGAACTGCTTCAAATCAACTAGATATCTTTGTGCTGTAAATCTCCCAACAGCCAAACGCAAAAGCAGCAAACATCTCGCTGTATGTCCCACATCCAAAGTGCCAAGAGAGAGCTTGCTCTCCCTGTCTTTGAGTACTGTTTTCGCTGTGCCGGTTACCTCTTTGCTAACATTCTCTTCAGCGCTGCAGGGAAACCAGGAACCACGTGGAGAAGGCACCCACACTGAAAGTGCCTGGAGGGAACATTGGGGCTTCTTCTCAGTGTCTCTGACATAGGGTTTCACTGTCCCGGGAAAGTCTCTGCTAACACCCTGCAGAGCGCTGTGCCCAATCTACAGAAACGTCTTGCGGTATCTCCTACAGGGAAAGTGCCAGGAGGGAACTGTCGAGCTTGTTCTCAGTGTCTCTGAGAATTGCTCTGATTATCCCTGTGACCTCTTTGCTAAGACTCTCCAGAGAGCCGTCCTCAAAACCAACACACATCTTGACATATCTCCCACATTGATCGCAGTGTCTCCAGGAACGGCATTCAAGGAGCCAGGAACTTTTCTCCCTACACTGTCCATTGAGTTGTCCTCAAAACCAATATACATCCTGCTATATCTCCCACATGGAAAGTGCCAGGAGGGAGAAGTGGCGATTATGTTTAGACTTTCTCGGAACTGCTTCAAATCAACTAGATATCTTTGTGCTGTAAATCTCCCAACAGCCAAACGCAAAAGCAGCAAACATCTCGCTGTATGTCCCACATCCAAAGTGCCAAGAGAGAGCTTGCTCTCCCTGTCTTTGAGTACTGTTTTCGCTGTGCCGGTTACCTCTTTGCTAACATTCTCTTCAGCGCTGCAGGGAAACCAGGAACCACGTGGAGAAGGCACCCACACTGAAAGTGCC
Source organism: Chroicocephalus ridibundus (assembly GCF_963924245.1). Lineage (NCBI taxonomy): Eukaryota > Metazoa > Chordata > Aves > Charadriiformes > Laridae > Chroicocephalus > Chroicocephalus ridibundus. Next base: position 156,896 of record NW_026961612.1, read on the forward strand.
TGGAGGGAACATTGGGGCTTCTTCTCAGTGTCTCTGACATAGGGTTTCACTGTCCCGGGAAAGTCTCTGCTAACACCCTGCAGAGCGCTGTGCCCAATCTACAGAAACGTCTTGCGGTATCTCCTACAGGGAAAGTGCCAGGAGGGAACTGTCGAGCTTGTTCTCAGTGTCTCTGAGAATTGCTCTGATTATCCCTGTGACCTCTTTGCTAAGACTCTCCAGAGAGCCGTCCTCAAAACCAACACACATCTTGACATATCTCCCACATTGATCGCAGTGTCTCCAGGAACGGCATTCAAGGAGCCAGGAACTTTTCTCCCTACACTGTCCATTGAGTTGTCCTCAAAACCAATATACATCCTGCTATATCTCCCACATGGAAAGTGCCAGGAGGGAGAAGTGGCGATTATGTTTAGACTTTCTCGGAACTGCTTCAAATCAACTAGATATCTTTGTGCTGTAAATCTCCCAACAGCCAAACGCAAAAGCAGCAAACATCTCGCTGTATGTCCCACATCCAAAGTGCCAAGAGAGAGCTTGCTCTCCCTGTCTTTGAGTACTGTTTTCGCTGTGCCGGTTACCTCTTTGCTAACATTCTCTTCAGCGCTGCAGGGAAACCAGGAACCACGTGGAGAAGGCACCCACACTGAAAGTGCCTGGAGGGAACATTGGGGCTTCTTCTCAGTGTCTCTGACATAGAGTTTCAGTGTCCCGGGAAAGTCTCTGCTAACACCCTGCAGAGCGCTGTGCCCAATCTACAGAAACGTCTTGCGGTATCTCCTACAGGGAAAGTGCCAGGAGGGAACTGTCCATCTTGTTCTCAGTGTCTCTGAGAATTGCTCTGATTATCCCTGTGACCTCTTTGCTAAGACTCTCCAGAGAGCCGTCCTCAAAACCAACACACATCTTGACATATCTCCCACATTGATCGCAGTGTCTCCAGGAACGGCATTCAAGGAGCCAGGAACTTTTCTCCCTACACTGTCCATTGAGTTGTCCTCAAAACCAATATACATCCTGCTATATCTCCCACATGGAAAGTGCCAGGAGGGAGAAGTGGGGATTATGTTTAGACTTCCTCGGAACTGCTTCAAATCAACTAGATATCTTTGTGCTGTAAATCTCCCAACAGCCAAACGCAAAAGCAGCAAACATCTCGCTGTATGTCCCACATCCAAAGTGCCAAGAGAGAGCTTGCTCTCCCTGTCTTTGAGTACTGTTTTCGCTGTGCCGGTTACCTCTTTGCTAACATTCTCTTCAGCGCTGCAGGGAAACCAGGAACCACGTGGAGAAGGCACCCACACTGAAAGTGCCTGGAGGGAACATTGGGGCTTCTTCTCAGTGTCTCTGACATAGGGTTTCACTGTCCCGGGAAAGTCTCTGCTAACACCCTGCAGAGCGCTGTGCCCAATCTACAGAAACGTCTTGCGGTATCTCCTACAGGGAAAGTGCCAGGAGGGAACTGTCGAGCTTGTTCTCAGTGTCTCTGAGAATTGCTCTGATTATCCCTGTGACCTCTTTGCTAAGACTCTCCAGAGAGCCGTCCTCAAAACCAACACACATCTTGACATATCTCCCACATTGATCGCAGTGTCTCCAGGAACGGCATTCAAGGAGCCAGGAACTTTTCTCCCTACACTGTCCATTGAGTTGTCCTCAAAACCAATATACATCCTGCTATATCTCCCACATGGAAAGTGCCAGGAGGGAGAAGTGGCGATTATGTTTAGACTTTCTCGGAACTGCTTCAAATCAACTAGATATCTTTGTGCTGTAAATCTCCCAACAGCCAAACGCAAAAGCAGCAAACATCTCGCTGTATGTCCCACATCCAAAGTGCCAAGAGAGAGCTTGCTCTCCCTGTCTTTGAGTACTGTTTTCGCTGTGCCGGTTACCTCTTTGCTAACATTCTCTTCAGCGCTGCAGGGAAACCAGGAACCACGTGGAGAAGGCACCCACACTGAAAGTGCCTGGAGGGAACATTGGGGCTTCTTCTCAGTGTCTCTGACATAGAGTTTCACTGTCCCGGGAAAGTCTCTGCTAACACCCTGCAGAGCGCTGTGCCCAATCTACAGAAACGTCTTGCGGTATCTCCTACAGGGAAAGTGCCAGGAGGGAACTGTCCATCTTGTTCTCAGTGTCTCTGAGAATTGCTCTGATTATCCCTGTGACCTCTTTGCTAAGACTCTCCAGAGAGCCGTCCTCAAAACCAACACACATCTTGACATATCTCCCTCATTGATCGCAGTGTCTCCAGGAACGGCATTCAAGGAGCCAGGAACTTTTCTCCCTACACTGTCCATTGAGTTGTCCTCAAAACCAATATACATCCTGCTATATCTCCCACATGGAAAGTGCCAGGAGGGAGAAGTGGGGATTATGTTTAGACTTCCTCGGAACTGCTTCAAATCAACTAGATATCTTTGTGCTGTAAATCTCCCAACAGCCAAACGCAAAAGCAGCAAACATCTCGCTGTATGTCCCACATCCAAAGTGCCAAGAGAGAGCTTGCTCTCCCTGTCTTTGAGTACTGTTTTCGCTGTGCCGGTTACCTCTTTGCTAACATTCTCTTCAGCGCTGCAGGGAAACCAGGAACCACGTGGAGAAGGCACCCACACTGAAAGTGCCTGGAGGGAACATTGGGGCTTCTTCTCAGTGTCTCTGACATAGGGTTTCACTGTCCCGGGAAAGTCTCTGCTAACACCCTGCAGAGCGCTGTGCCCAATCTACAGAAACGTCTTGCGGTATCTCCTACAGGGAAAGTGCCAGGAGGGAACTGTCGAGCTTGTTCTCAGTGTCTCTGAGAATTGCTCTGATTATCCCTGTGACCTCTTTGCTAAGACTCTCCAGAGAGCCGTCCTCAAAACCAACACACATCTTGACATATCTCCCTCATTGATCGCAGTGTCTCCAGGAACGGCATTCAAGGAGCCAGGAACTTTTCTCCCTACACTGTCCATTGAGTTGTCCTCAAAACCAATATACATCCTGCTATATCTCCCACATGGAAAGTGCCAGGAGGGAGAAGTGGCGATTATGTTTAGACTTTCTCGGAACTGCTTCAAATCAACTAGATATCTTTGTGCTGTAAATCTCCCAACAGCCAAACGCAAAAGCAGCAAACATCTCGCTGTATGTCCCACATCCAAAGTGCCAAGAGAGAGCTTGCTCTCCCTGTCTTTGAGTACTGTTTTCGCTGTGCCGGTTACCTCTTTGCTAACATTCTCTTCAGCGCTGCAGGGAAACCAGGAACCACGTGGAGAAGGCACCCACACTGAAAGTGCCTGGAGGGAACATTGGGGCTTCTTCTCAGTGTCTCTGACATAGGGTTTCACTGTCCCGGGAAAGTCTCTGCTAACACCCTGCAGAGCGCTGTGCCCAATCTACAGAAACGTCTTGCGGTATCTCCTACAGGGAAAGTGCCAGGAGGGAACTGTCGAGCTTGTTCTCAGTGTCTCTGAGAATTGCTCTGATTATCCCTGTGACCTCTTTGCTAAGACTCTCCAGAGAGCCGTCCTCAAAACCAACACACATCTTGACATATCTCCCACATTGATCGCAGTGTCTCCAGGAACGGCATTCAAGGAGCCAGGAACTTTTCTCCCTACACTGTCCATTGAGTTGTCCTCAAAACCAATATACATCCTGCTATATCTCCCACATGGAAAGTGCCAGGAGGGAGAAGTGGCGATTATGTTTAGACTTTCTCGGAACTGCTTCAAATCAACTAGATATCTTTGTGCTGTAAATCTCCCAACAGCCAAACGCAAAAGCAGCAAACATCTCGCTGTATGTCCCACATCCAAAGTGCCAAGAGAGAGCTTGCTCTCCCTGTCTTTGAGTACTGTTTTCGCTGTGCCGGTTACCTCTTTGCTAACATTCTCTTCAGCGCTGCAGGGAAACCAGGAACCACGTGGAGAAGGCACCCACACTGAAAGTGCCTGGAGGGAACATTGGGGCTTCTTCTCAGTGTCTCTGACATAGGGTTTCACTGTCCCGGGAAAGTCTCTGCTAACACCCTGCAGAGCGCTGTGCCCAATCTACAGAAACGTCTTGCGGTATCTCCTACAGGGAAAGTGCCAGGAGGGAACTGTCCATCTTGTTCTCAGTGTCTCTGAGAATTGCTCTGATTATCCCTGTGACCTCTTTGCTAAGACTCTCCAGAGAGCCGTCCTCAAAACAAACACACATCTTGACATATCTCCCACATTGATCGCAGTGTCTCCAGGAACGGCATTCAAGGAGCCAGGAACTTTTCTCCCTACACTGTCCATTGAGTTGTCCTCAAAACCAATATACATCCTGCTATATCTCCCACATGGAAAGTGCCAGGAGGGAGAAGTGGCGATTATGTTTAGACTTTCTCGGAACTGCTTCAAATCAACTAGATATCTTTGTGCTGTAAATCTCCCAACAGCCAAACGCAAAAGCAGCAAACATCTCGCTGTATGTCCCACATCCAAAGTGCCAAGAGAGAGCTTGCTCTCCCTGTCTTTGAGTACTGTTTTCGCTGTGCCGGTTACCTCTTTGCTAACATTCTCTTCAGCGCTGCAGGGAAACCAGGAACCACGTGGAGAAGGCACCCACACTGAAAGTGCCTGGAGGGAACATTGGGGCTTCTTCTCAGTGTCTCTGACATAGGGTTTCACTGTCCCGGGAAAGTCTCTGCTAACACCCTGCAGAGCGCTGTGCCCAATCTACAGAAACGTCTTGCGGTATCTCCTACAGGGAAAGTGCCAGGAGGGAACTGTCCATCTTGTTCTCAGTGTCTCTGAGAATTGCTCTGATTATCTGTGTGACCTCTTTGCTAAGACTCTCCAGAGAGCCGTCCTCAAAACCAACACACATCTTGACATATCTCCCACATTGATCGCAGTGTCTCCAGGAACGGCATTCAAGGAGCCAGGAACTTTTCTCCCTACACTGTCCATTGAGTTGTCCTCAAAACCAATATACATCCTGCTATATCTCCCACATGGAAAGTGCCAGGAGGGAGAAGTGGCGATTATGTTTAGACTTTCTCGGAACTGCTTCAAATCAACTAGATATCTTTGTGCTGTAAATCTCCCAACAGCCAAACGCAAAAGCAGCAAACATCTCGCTGTATGTCCCACATCCAAAGTGCCAAGAGAGAGCTTGCTCTCCCTCTCTTTGAGTACTGTTTTCGCTGTGCCGGTTACCTCTTTGCTAACATTCTCTTCAGCGCTGCAGGGAAACCAGGAACCACGTGGAGAAGGCACCCACACTGAAAGTGCCTGGAGGGAACATTGGGGCTTCTTCTCAGTGTCTCTGACATAGGGTTTCACTGTCCCGGGAAAGTCTCTGCTAACACCCTGCAGAGCGCTGTGCCCAATCTACAGAAACGTCTTGCGGTATCTCCTACAGGGAAAGTGCCAGGAGGGAACTGTCCATCTTGTTCTCAGTGTCTCTGAGAATTGCTCTGATTATCCCTGTGACCTCTTTGCTAAGACTCTCCAGAGAGCCGTCCTCAAAACCAACACACATCTTGACATATCTCCCTCATTGATCGCAGTGTCTCCAGGAACGGCATTCAAGGAGCCAGGAACTTTTCTCCCTACACTGTCCATTGAGTTGTCCTCAAAACCAATATACATCCTGCTATATCTCCCACATGGAAAGTGCCAGGAGGGAGAAGTGGCGATTATGTTTAGACTTTCTCGGAACTGCTTCAAATCAACTAGATATCTTTGTGCTGTAAATCTCCCAACAGCCAAACGCAAAAGCAGCAAACATCTCGCTGTATGTCCCACATCCAAAGTGCCAAGAGAGAGCTTGCTCTCCCTCTCTTTGAGTACTGTTTTCGCTGTCCCGGTTACCTCTTTGCTAACATTCTCTTCAGCGCTGCAGGGAAACCAGGAACCACGTGGAGAAGGCACCCACACTGAAAGTGCCTGGAGGGAACATTGGGGCTTCTTCTCAGTGTCTCTGACATAGGGTTTCACTGTCCCGGGAAAGTCTCTGCTAACACCCTGCAGAGCGCTGTGCCCAATCTACAGAAACGTCTTGCGGTATCTCCTACAGGGAAAGTGCCAGGAGGGAATTGTCGAGCTTGTTCTCAGTGTCTCTGAGAATTGCTCTGATTATCCCTGTGACCTCTTTGCTAAGACTCTCCAGAGAGCCGTCCTCAAAACCAACACACATCTTGACATATCTCCCACATTGATCGCAGTGTCTCCAGGAACGGCATTCAAGGAGCCAGGAACTTTTCTCCCTACACTGTCCATTGAGTTGTCCTCAAAACCAATATACATCCTGCTATATCTCCCACATGGAAAGTGCCAGGAGGGAGAAGTGGCGATTATGTTTAGACTTTCTCGGAACTGCTTCAAATCAACTAGATATCTTTGTGCTGTAAATCTCCCAACAGCCAAACGCAAAAGCAGCAAACATCTCGCTGTATGTCCCACATCCAAAGTGCCAAGAGAGAGCTTGCTCTCCCTGTCTTTGAGTACTGTTTTCGCTGTGCCGGTTACCTCTTTGCTAACATTCTCTTCAGCGCTGCAGGGAAACCAGGAACCACGTGGAGAAGGCACCCACACTGAAAGTGCCTGGAGGGAACATTGGGGCTTCTTCTCAGTGTCTCTGACATAGGGTTTCACTGTCCCGGGAAAGTCTCTGCTAACACCCTGCAGAGCGCTGTGCCCAATCTACAGAAACGTCTTGCGGTATCTCCTACAGGGAAAGTGCCAGGAGGGAACTGTCCATCTTGTTCTCAGTGTCTCTGAGAATTGCTCTGATTATCCCTGTGACCTCTTTGCTAAGACTCTCCAGAGAGCCGTCCTCAAAACAAACACACATCTTGACATATCTCCCACATTGATCGCAGTGTCTCCAGGAACGGCATTCAAGGAGCCAGGAACTTTTCTCCCTACACTGTCCATTGAGTTGTCCTCAAAACCAATATACATCCTGCTATATCTCCCACATGGAAAGTGCCAGGAGGGAGAAGTGGCGATTATGTTTAGACTTTCTCGGAACTGCTTCAAATCAACTAGATATCTTTGTGCTGTAAATCTCCCAACAGCCAAACGCAAAAGCAGCAAACATCTCGCTGTATGTCCCACATCCAAAGTGCCAAGAGAGAGCTTGCTCTCCCTGTCTTTGAGTACTGTTTTCGCTGTGCCGGTTACCTCTTTGCTAACATTCTCTTCAGCGCTGCAGGGAAACCAGGAACCACGTGGAGAAGGCACCCACACTGAAAGTGCCTGGAGGGAACATTGGGGCTTCTTCTCAGTGTCTCTGACATAGGGTTTCACTGTCCCGGGAAAGTCTCTGCTAACACCCTGCAGAGCGCTGTGCCCAATCTACAGAAACGTCTTGCGGTATCTCCTACAGGGAAAGTGCCAGGAGGGAACTGTCCATCTTGTTCTCAGTGTCTCTGAGAATTGCTCTGATTATCCGTGTGACCTCTTTGCTAAGACTCTCCAGAGAGCCGTCCTCAAAACCAACATACATCTTGACATATCTCCCTCATTGATCGCAGTGTCTCCAGGAACGGCATTCAAGGAGCCAGGAACTTTTCTCCCTACACTGTCCATTGAGTTGTCCTCAAAACCAATATACATCCTGCTATATCTCCCACATGGAAAGTGCCAGGAGGGAGAAGTGGCGATTATGTTTAGACTTTCTCGGAACTGCTTCAAATCAACTAGATATCTTTGTGCTGTAAATCTCCCAACAGCCAAACGCAAAAGCAGCAAACATCTCGCTGTATGTCCCACATCCAAAGTGCCAAGAGAGAGCTTGCTCTCCCTCTCTTTGAGTACTGTTTTCGCTGTGCCGGTTACCTCTTTGCTAACATTCTCTTCAGCGCTGCAGGGAAACCAGGAACCACGTGGAGAAGGCACCCACACTGAAAGTGCCTGGAGGGAACATTGGGGCTTCTTCTCAGTGTCTCTGACATAGGGTTTCACTGTCCCGGGAAAGTCTCTGCTAACACCCTGCAGAGCGCTGTGCCCAATCTACAGAAACGTCTTGCGGTATCTCCTACAGGGAAAGTGCCAGGAGGGAACTGTCCATCTTGTTCTCAGTGTCTCTGAGAATTGCTCTGATTATCCCTGTGACCTCTTTGCTAAGACTCTCCAGAGAGCCGTCCTCAAAACCAACACACATCTTGACATATCTCCCTCATTGATCGCAGTGTCTCCAGGAACGGCATTCAAGGAGCCAGGAACTTTTCTCCCTACACTGTCCATTGAGTTGTCCTCAAAACCAATATACATCCTGCTATATCTCCCACATGGAAAGTGCCAGGAGGGAGAAGTGGCGATTATGTTTAGACTTTCTCGGAACTGCTTCAAATCAACTAGATATCTTTGTGCTGTAAATCTCCCAACAGCCAAACGCAAAAGCAGCAAACATCTCGCTGTATGTCCCACATCCAAAGTGCCAAGAGAGAGCTTGCTCTCCCTGTCTTTGAGTACTGTTTTCACTGTCCCGGTTACCTCTTTGCTAACATTCTCTTCAGCGCTGCAGGGAAACCAGGAACCACGTGGAGAAGGCACCCACACTGAAAGTGCCTGGAGGGAACATTGGGGCTTCTTCTCAGTGTCTCTGACATAGGGTTTCACTGTCCCGGGAAAGTCTCTGCTAACACCCTGCAGAGCGCTGTGCCCAATCTACAGAAACGTCTTGCGGTATCTCCTACAGGGAAAGTGCCAGGAGGGAACTGTCCATCTTGTTCTCAGTGTCTCTGAGAATTGCTCTGATTATCCCTGTGACCTCTTTGCTAAGACTCTCCAGAGAGCCGTCCTCAAAACCAACACACATCTTGACATATCTCCCACATTGATCGCAGTGTCTCCAGGAACGGCATTCAAGGAGCCAGGAACTTTTCTCCCTACACTGTCCATTGAGTTGTCCTCAAAACCAATATACATCCTGCTATATCTCCCACATGGAAAGTGCCAGGAGGGAGAAGTGGCGATTATGTTTAGACTTTCTCGGAACTGCTTCAAATCAACTAGATATCTTTGTGCTGTAAATCTCCCAACAGCCAAACGCAAAAGCAGCAAACATCTCGCTGTATGTCCCACATCCAAAGTGCCAAGAGAGAGCTTGCTCTCCCTGTCTTTGAGTACTGTTTTCGCTGTGCCGGTTACCTCTTTGCTAACATTCTCTTCAGCGCTGCAGGGAAACCAGGAACCACGTGGAGAAGGCACCCACACTGAAAGTGCCTGGAGGGAACATTGGGGCTTCTTCTCAGTGTCTCTGACATAGGGTTTCACTGTCCCGGGAAAGTCTCTGCTAACACCCTGCAGAGCGCTGTGCCCAATCTACAGAAACGTCTTGCGGTATCTCCTACAGGGAAAGTGCCAGGAGGGAATTGTGGAGCTTGTTCTCAGTGTCTCTGAGAATTGCTCTGATTATCTGTGTGACCTCTTTGCTAAGACTCTCCAGAGAGCCGTCCTCAAAACCAACACACATCTTGACATATCTCCCACATTGATCGCAGTGTCTCCAGGAACGGCATTCAAGGAGCCAGGAACTTTTCTCCCTACACTGTCCATTGAGTTGTCCTCAAAACCAATATACATCCTGCTATATCTCCCACATGGAAAGTGCCAGGAGGGAGAAGTGGCGATTATGTTTAGACTTTCTCGGAACTGCTTCAAATCAACTAGATATCTTTGTGCTGTAAATCTCCCAACAGCCAAACGCAAAAGCAGCAAACATCTCGCTGTATGTCCCACATCCAAAGTGCCAAGAGAGAGCTTGCTCTCCCTGTCTTTGAGTACTGTTTTCGCTGTGCCGGTTACCTCTTTGCTAACATTCTCTTCAGCGCTGCAGGGAAACCAGGAACCACGTGGAGAAGGCACCCACACTGAAAGTGCCTGGAGGGAACATTGGGGCTTCTTCTCAGTGTCTCTGACATAGGGTTTCACTGTCCCGGGAAAGTCTCTGCTAACACCCTGCAGAGCGCTGTGCCCAATCTACAGAAACGTCTTGCGGTATCTCCTACAGGGAAAGTGCCAGGAGGGAATTGTCGAGCTTGTTCTCAGTGTCTCTGAGAATTGCTCTGATTATCCCTGTGACCTCTTTGCTAAGACTCTCCAGAGAGCCGTCCTCAAAACCAACACACATCTTGACATATCTCCCACATTGATCGCAGTGTCTCCAGGAACGGCATTCAAGGAGCCAGGAACTTTTCTCCCTACACTGTCCATTGAGTTGTCCTCAAAACCAATATACATCCTGCTATATCTCCCACATGGAAAGTGCCAGGAGGGAGAAGTGGCGATTATGTTTAGACTTTCTCGGAACTGCTTCAAATCAACTAGATATCTTTGTGCTGTAAATCTCCCAACAGCCAAACGCAAAAGCAGCAAACATCTCGCTGTATGTCCCACATCCAAAGTGCCAAGAGAGAGCTTGCTCTCCCTGTCTTTGAGTACTGTTTTCGCTGTGCCGGTTACCTCTTTGCTAACATTCTCTTCAGCGCTGCAGGGAAACCAGGAACCACGTGGAGAAGGCACCCACACTGAAAGTGCCTGGAGGGAACATTGGGGCTTCTTCTCAGTGTCTCTGACATAGGGTTTCACTGTCCCGGGAAAGTCTCTGCTAACACCCTGCAGAGCGCTGTGCCCAATCTACAGAAACGTCTTGCGGTATCTCCTACAGGGAAAGTGCCAGGAGGGAATTGTGGAGCTTGTTCTCAGTGTCTCTGAGAATTGCTCTGATTATCCGTGTGACCTCTTTGCTAAGACTCTCCAGAGAGCCGTCCTCAAAACCAACACACATCTTGACATATCTCCCTCATTGATCGCAGTGTCTCCAGGAACGGCATTCAAGGAGCCAGGAACTTTTCTCCCTACACTGTCCATTGAGTTGTCCTCAAAACCAATATACATCCTGCTATATCTCCCACATGGAAAGTGCCAGGAGGGAGAAGTGGGGATTATGTTTAGACTTCCTCGGAACTGCTTCAAATCTACTAGATATCTTTGTGCTGTAAATCTCCCAACAGCCAAACGCAAAAGCAGCAAACATCTCGCTGTATGTCCCACATCAAAAGTGCCAAGAGAGAGCTTGCTCTCCCTCTCTTTGAGTACTGTTTTCGCTGTCCCGGTTACCTCTTTGCTAACATTCTCTTCAGCGCTGCAGGGAAACCAGGAACCACGTGGAGAAGGCACCCACACTGAAAGTGCCTGGAGGGAACATTGGGGCTTCTTCTCAGTGTCTCTGACATAGGGTTTCACTGTCCCGGGAAAGTCTCTGCTAACACCCTGCAGAGCGCTGTGCCCAATCTACAGAAACGTCTTGCGGTATCTCCTACAGGGAAAGTGCCAGGAGGGAACTGTCCATCTTGTTCTCAGTGTCTCTGAGAATTGCTCTGATTATCCCTGTGACCTCTTTGCTAAGACTCTCCAGAGAGCCGTCCTCAAAACAAACACACATCTTGACATATCTCCCACATTGATCGCAGTGTCTCCAGGAACGGCATTCAAGGAGCCAGGAACTTTTCTCCCTACACTGTCCATTGAGTTGTCCTCAAAACCAATATACATCCTGCTATATCTCCCACATGGAAAGTGCCAGGAGGGAGAAGTGGCGATTATGTTTAGACTTTCTCGGAACTGCTTCAAATCAACTAGATATCTTTGTGCTGTAAATCTCCCAACAGCCAAACGCAAAAGCAGCAAACATCTCGCTGTATGTCCCACATCCAAAGTGCCAAGAGAGAGCTTGCTCTCCCTGTCTTTGAGTACTGTTTTCGCTGTGCCGGTTACCTCTTTGCTAACATTCTCTTCAGCGCTGCAGGGAAACCAGGAACCACGTGGAGAAGGCACCCACACTGAAAGTGCCTGGAGGGAACATTGGGGCTTCTTCTCAGTGTCTCTGACATAGGGTTTCACTGTCCCGGGAAAGTCTCTGCTAACACCCTGCAGAGCGCTGTGCCCAATCTACAGAAACGTCTTGCGGTATCTCCTACAGGGAAAGTGCCAGGAGGGAACTGTCCATCTTGTTCTCAGTGTCTCTGAGAATTGCTCTGATTATCCCTGTGACCTCTTTGCTAAGACTCTCCAGAGAGCCGTCCTCAAAACCAACACACATCTTGACATATCTCCCTCATTGATCGCAGTGTCTCCAGGAACGGCATTCAAGGAGCCAGGAACTTTTCTCCCTACACTGTCCATTGAGTTGTCCTCAAAACCAATATACATCCTGCTATATCTCCCACATGGAAAGTGCCAGGAGGGAGAAGTGGCGATTATGTTTAGACTTTCTCGGAACTGCTTCAAATCAACTAGATATCTTTGTGCTGTAAATCTCCCAACAGCCAAACGCAAAAGCAGCAAACATCTCGCTGTATGTCCCACATCCAAAGTGCCAAGAGAGAGCTTGCTCTCCCTGTCTTTGAGTACTGTTTTCGCTGTGCCGGTTACCTCTTTGCTAACATTCTCTTCAGCGCTGCAGGGAAACCAGGAACCACGTGGAGAAGGCACCCACACTGAAAGTGCCTGGAGGGAACATTGGGGCTTCTTCTCAGTGTCTCTGACATAGGGTTTCACTGTCCCGGGAAAGTCTCTGCTAACACCCTGCAGAGCGCTGTGCCCAATCTACAGAAACGTCTTGCGGTATCTCCTACAGGGAAAGTGCCAGGAGGGAATTGTGGAGCTTGTTCTCAGTGTCTCTGAGAATTGCTCTGATTATCTGTGTGACCTCTTTGCTAAGACTCTCCAGAGAGCCGTCCTCAAAACCAACACACATCTTGACATATCTCCCACATTGATCGCAGTGTCTCCAGGAACGGCATTCAAGGAGCCAGGAACTTTTCTCCCTACACTGTCCATTGAGTTGTCCTCAAAACCAATATACATCCTGCTATATCTCCCACATGGAAAGTGCCAGGAGGGAGAAGTGGCGATTATGTTTAGACTTTCTCGGAACTGCTTCAAATCAACTAGATATCTTTGTGCTGTAAATCTCCCAACAGCCAAACGCAAAAGCAGCAAACATCTCGCTGTATGTCCCACATCCAAAGTGCCAAGAGAGAGCTTGCTCTCCCTGTCTTTGAGTACTGTTTTCGCTGTGCCGGTTACCTCTTTGCTAACATTCTCTTCAGCGCTGCAGGGAAACCAGGAACCACGTGGAGAAGGCACCCACACTGAAAGTGCCTGGAGGGAACATTGGGGCTTCTTCTCAGTGTCTCTGACATAGGGTTTCACTGTCCCGGGAAAGTCTCTGCTAACACCCTGCAGAGCGCTGTGCCCAATCTACAGAAACGTCTTGCGGTATCTCCTACAGGGAAAGTGCCAGGAGGGAATTGTCGAGCTTGTTCTCAGTGTCTCTGAGAATTGCTCTGATTATCCCTGTGACCTCTTTGCTAAGACTCTCCAGAGAGCCGTCCTCAAAACCAACACACATCTTGACATATCTCCCACATTGATCGCAGTGTCTCCAGGAACGGCATTCAAGGAGCCAGGAACTTTTCTCCCTACACTGTCCATTGAGTTGTCCTCAAAACCAATATACATCCTGCTATATCTCCCACATGGAAAGTGCCAGGAGGGAGAAGTGGCGATTATGTTTAGACTTTCTCGGAACTGCTTCAAATCAACTAGATATCTTTGTGCTGTAAATCTCCCAACAGCCAAACGCAAAAGCAGCAAACATCTCGCTGTATGTCCCACATCCAAAGTGCCAAGAGAGAGCTTGCTCTCCCTGTCTTTGAGTACTGTTTTCGCTGTGCCGGTTACCTCTTTGCTAACATTCTCTTCAGCGCTGCAGGGAAACCAGGAACCACGTGGAGAAGGCACCCACACTGAAAGTGCCTGGAGGGAACATTGGGGCTTCTTCTCAGTGTCTCTGACATAGGGTTTCACTGTCCCGGGAAAGTCTCTGCTAACACCGTGCAGAGCGCTGTGCCCAATCTACAGAAACGTCTTGCGGTATCTCCTACAGGGAAAGTGCCAGGAGGGAATTGTGGAGCTTGTTCTCAGTGTCTCTGAGAATTGCTCTGATTATCCGTGTGACCTCTTTGCTAAGACTCTCCAGAGAGCCGTCCTCAAAACCAACACACATCTTGACATATCTCCCTCATTGATCGCAGTGTCTCCAGGAACGGCATTCAAGGAGCCAGGAACTTTTCTCCCTACACTGTCCATTGAGTTGTCCTCAAAACCAATATACATCCTGCTATATCTCCCACATGGAAAGTGCCAGGAGGGAGAAGTGGGGATTATGTTTAGACTTCCTCGGAACTGCTTCAAATCTACTAGATATCTTTGTGCTGTAAATCTCCCAACAGCCAAACGCAAAAGCAGCAAACATCTCGCTGTATGTCCCACATCAAAAGTGCCAAGAGAGAGCTTGCTCTCCCTCTCTTTGAGTACTGTTTTCGCTGTCCCGGTTACCTCTTTGCTAACATTCTCTTCAGCGCTGCAGGGAAACCAGGAACCACGTGGAGAAGGCACCCACACTGAAAGTGCCTGGAGGGAACATTGGGGCTTCTTCTCAGTGTCTCTGACATAGGGTTTCACTGTCCCGGGAAAGTCTCTGCTAACACCCTGCAGAGCGCTGTGCCCAATCTACAGAAACGTCTTGCGGTATCTCCTACAGGGAAAGTGCCAGGAGGGAACTGTCCATCTTGTTCTCAGTGTCTCTGAGAATTGCTCTGATTATCCCTGTGACCTCTTTGCTAAGACTCTCCAGAGAGCCGTCCTCAAAACAAACACACATCTTGACATATCTCCCACATTGATCGCAGTGTCTCCAGGAACGGCATTCAAGGAGCCAGGAACTTTTCTCCCTACACTGTCCATTGAGTTGTCCTCAAAACCAATATACATCCTGCTATATCTCCCACATGGAAAGTGCCAGGAGGGAGAAGTGGCGATTATGTTTAGACTTTCTCGGAACTGCTTCAAATCAACTAGATATCTTTGTGCTGTAAATCTCCCAACAGCCAAACGCAAAAGCAGCAAACATCTCGCTGTATGTCCCACATACAAAGTGCCAAGAGAGAGCTTGCTCTCCCTGTCTTTGAGTACTGTTTTCGCTGTGCCGGTTACCTCTTTGCTAACATTCTCTTCAGCGCTGCAGGGAAACCAGGAACCACGTGGAGAAGGCACCCACACTGAAAGTGCCTGGAGGGAACATTGGGGCTTCTTCTCAGTGTCTCTGACATAGGGTTTCACTGTCCCGGGAAAGTCTCTGCTAACACCCTGCAGAGCGCTGTGCCCAATCTACAGAAACGTCTTGCGGTATCTCCTACAGGGAAAGTGCCAGGAGGGAACTGTCCATCTTGTTCTCAGTGTCTCTGAGAATTGCTCTGATTATCCCTGTGACCTCTTTGCTAAGACTCTCCAGAGAGCCGTCCTCAAAACCAACACACATCTTGACATATCTCCCTCATTGATCGCAGTGTCTCCAGGAACGGCATTCAAGGAGCCAGGAACTTTTCTCCCTACACTGTCCATTGAGTTGTCCTCAAAACCAATATACATCCTGCTATATCTCCCACATGGAAAGTGCCAGGAGGGAGAAGTGGCGATTATGTTTAGACTTTCTCGGAACTGCTTCAAATCAACTAGATATCTTTGTGCTGTAAATCTCCCAACAGCCAAACGCAAAAGCAGCAAACATCTCGCTGTATGTCCCACATCCAAAGTGCCAAGAGAGAGCTTGCTCTCCCTGTCTTTGAGTACTGTTTTCGCTGTGCCGGTTACCTCTTTGCTAACATTCTCTTCAGCGCTGCAGGGAAACCAGGAACCACGTGGAGAAGGCACCCACACTGAAAGTGCCTGGAGGGAACATTGGGGCTTCTTCTCAGTGTCTCTGACATAGGGTTTCACTGTCCCGGGAAAGTCTCTGCTAACACCCTGCAGAGCGCTGTGCCCAATCTACAGAAACGTCTTGCGGTATCTCCTACAGGGAAAGTGCCAGGAGGGAACTGTCCATCTTGTTCTCAGTGTCTCTGAGAATTGCTCTGATTATCCCTGTGACCTCTTTGCTAAGACTCTCCAGAGAGCCGTCCTCAAAACCAACACACATCTTGACATATCTCCCTCATTGATCGCAGTGTCTCCAGGAACGGCATTCAAGGAGCCAGGAACTTTTCTCCCTACACTGTCCATTGAGTTGTCCTCAAAACCAATATACATCCTGCTATATCTCCCACATGGAAAGTGCCAGGAGGGAGAAGTGGCGATTATGTTTAGACTTTCTCGGAACTGCTTCAAATCAACTAGATATCTTTGTGCTGTAAATCTCCCAACAGCCAAACGCAAAAGCAGCAAACATCTCGCTGTATGTCCCACATCCAAAGTGCCAAGAGAGAGCTTGCTCTCCCTGTCTTTGAGTACTGTTTTCGCTGTGCCGGTTACCTCTTTGCTAACATTCTCTTCAGCGCTGCAGGGAAACCAGGAACCACGTGGAGAAGGCACCCACACTGAAAGTGCCTGGAGGGAACATTGGGGCTTCTTCTCAGTGTCTCTGACATAGGGTTTCACTGTCCCGGGAAAGTCTCTGCTAACACCCTGCAGAGCGCTGTGCCCAATCTACAGAAACGTCTTGCGGTATCTCCTACAGGGAAAGTGCCAGGAGGGAATTGTCGAGCTTGTTCTCAGTGTCTCTGAGAATTGCTCTGATTATCCCTGTGACCTCTTTGCTAAGACTCTCCAGAGAGCCGTCCTCAAAACCAACACACATCTTGACATATCTCCCACATTGATCGCAGTGTCTCCAGGAACGGCATTCAAGGAGCCAGGAACTTTTCTCCCTACACTGTCCATTGAGTTGTCCTCAAAACCAATATACATCCTGCTATATCTCCCACATGGAAAGTGCCAGGAGGGAGAAGTGGCGATTATGTTTAGACTTTCTCGGAACTGCTTCAAATCAACTAGATATCTTTGTGCTGTAAATCTCCCAACAGCCAAACGCAAAAGCAGCAAACATCTCGCTGTATGTCCCACATCCAAAGTGCCAAGAGAGAGCTTGCTCTCCCTGTCTTTGAGTACTGTTTTCGCTGTGCCGGTTACCTCTTTGCTAACATTCTCTTCAGCGCTGCAGGGAAACCAGGAACCACGTGGAGAAGGCACCCACACTGAAAGTGCCTGGAGGGAACATTGGGGCTTCTTCTCAGTGTCTCTGACATAGGGTTTCACTGTCCCGGGAAAGTCTCTGCTAACACCCTGCAGAGCGCTGTGCCCAATCTACAGAAACGTCTTGCGGTATCTCCTACAGGGAAAGTGCCAGGAGGGAACTGTCCATCTTGTTCTCAGTGTCTCTGAGAATTGCTCTGATTATCCCTGTGACCTCTTTGCTAAGACTCTCCAGAGAGCCGTCCTCAAAACCAACACACATCTTGACATATCTCCCTCATTGATCGCAGTGTCTCCAGGAACGGCATTCAAGGAGCCAGGAACTTTTCTCCCTACACTGTCCATTGAGTTGTCCTCAAAACCAATATACATCCTGCTATATCTCCCACATGGAAAGTGCCAGGAGGGAGAAGTGGCGATTATGTTTAGACTTTCTCGGAACTGCTTCAAATCAACTAGATATCTTTGTGCTGTAAATCTCCCAACAGCCAAACGCAAAAGCAGCAAACATCTCGCTGTATGTCCCACATCCAAAGTGCCAAGAGAGAGCTTGCTCTCCCTGTCTTTGAGTACTGTTTTCGCTGTGCCGGTTACCTCTTTGCTAACATTCTCTTCAGCGCTGCAGGGAAACCAGGAACCACGTGGAGAAGGCACCCACACTGAAAGTGCCTGGAGGGAACATTGGGGCTTCTTCTCAGTGTCTCTGACATAGGGTTTCACTGTCCCGGGAAAGTCTCTGCTAACACCCTGCAGAGCGCTGTGCCCAATCTACAGAAACGTCTTGCGGTATCTCCTACAGGGAAAGTGCCAGGAGGGAACTGTCCATCTTGTTCTCAGTGTCTCTGAGAATTGCTCTGATTATCCCTGTGACCTCTTTGCTAAGACTCTCCAGAGAGCCGTCCTCAAAACCAACACACATCTTGACATATCTCCCTCATTGATCGCAGTGTCTCCAGGAACGGCATTCAAGGAGCCAGGAACTTTTCTCCCTACACTGTCCATTGAGTTGTCCTCAAAACCAATATACATCCTGCTATATCTCCCACATGGAAAGTGCCAGGAGGGAGAAGTGGCGATTATGTTTAGACTTTCTCGGAACTGCTTCAAATCAACTAGATATCTTTGTGCTGTAAATCTCCCAACAGCCAAACGCAAAAGCAGCAAACATCTCGCTGTATGTCCCACATCCAAAGTGCCAAGAGAGAGCTTGCTCTCCCTGTCTTTGAGTACTGTTTTCGCTGTGCCGGTTACCTCTTTGCTAACATTCTCTTCAGCGCTGCAGGGAAACCAGGAACCACGTGGAGAAGGCACCCACACTGAAAGTGCCTGGAGGGAACATTGGGGCTTCTTCTCAGTGTCTCTGACATAGGGTTTCACTGTCCCGGGAAAGTCTCTGCTAACACCGTGCAGAGCGCTGTGCCCAATCTACAGAAACGTCTTGCGGTATCTCCTACAGGGAAAGTGCCAGGAGGGAACTGTCCATCTTGTTCTCAGTGTCTCTGAGAATTGCTCTGATTATCCCTGTGACCTCTTTGCTAAGACTCTCCAGAGAGCCGTCCTCAAAACCAACACACATCTTGACATATCTCCCTCATTGATCGCAGTGTCTCCAGGAACGGCATTCAAGGAGCCAGGAACTTTTCTCCCTACACTGTCCATTGAGTTGTCCTCAAAACCAATATACATCCTGCTATATCTCCCACATGGAAAGTGCCAGGAGGGAGAAGTGGCGATTATGTTTAGACTTTCTCGGAACTGCTTCAAATCAACTAGATATCTTTGTGCTGTAAATCTCCCAACAGCCAAATGCAAAAGCAGCAAACATCTCGCTGTATGTCCCACATCCAAAGTGCCAAGAGAGAGCTTGCTCTCCCTGTCTTTGAGTACTGTTTTCGCTGTGCCGGTTACCTCTTTGCTAACATTCTCTTCAGCGCTGCAGGGAAACCAGGAACCACGTGGAGAAGGCACCCACACTGAAAGTGCCTGGAGGGAACATTGGGGCTTCTTCTCAGTGTCTCTGACATAGGGTTTCACTGTCCCGGGAAAGTCTCTGCTAACACCCTGCAGAGCGCTGTGCCCAATCTACAGAAACGTCTTGCGGTATCTCCTACAGGGAAAGTGCCAGGAGGGAACTGTCCATCTTGTTCTCAGTGTCTCTGAGAATTGCTCTGATTATCCGTGTGACCTCTTTGCTAAGACTCTCCAGAGAGCCGTCCTCAAAACCAACACACATCTTGACATATCTCCCTCATTGATCGCAGTGTCTCCAGGAACGGCATTCAAGGAGCCAGGAACTTTTCTCCCTACACTGTCCATTGAGTTGTCCTCAAAACCAATATACATCCTGCTATATCTCCCACATGGAAAGTGCCAGGAGGGAGAAGTGGCGATTATGTTTAGACTTTCTCGGAACTGCTTCAAATCAACTAGATATCTTTGTGCTGTAAATCTCCCAACAGCCAAACGCAAAAGCAGCAAACATCTCGCTGTATGTCCCACATCCAAAGTGCCAAGAGAGAGCTTGCTCTCCCTGTCTTTGAGTACTGTTTTCGCTGTGCCGGTTACCTCTTTGCTAACATTCTCTTCAGCGCTGCAGGGAAACCAGGAACCACGTGGAGAAGGCACCCACACTGAAAGTGCCTGGAGGGAACATTGGGGCTTCTTCTCAGTGTCTCTGACATAGGGTTTCACTGTCCCGGGAAAGTCTCTGCTAACACCCTGCAGAGCGCTGTGCCCAATCTACAGAAACGTCTTGCGGTATCTCCTACAGGGAAAGTGCCAGGAGGGAACTGTCCATCTTGTTCTCAGTGTCTCTGAGAATTGCTCTGATTATCCCTGTGACCTCTTTGCTAAGACTCTCCAGAGAGCCGTCCTCAAAACCAACACACATCTTGACATATCTCCCTCATTGATCGCAGTGTCTCCAGGAACGGCATTCAAGGAGCCAGGAACTTTTCTCCCTACACTGTCCATTGAGTTGTCCTCAAAACCAATATACATCCTGCTATATCTCCCACATGGAAAGTGCCAGGAGGGAGAAGTGGCGATTATGTTTAGACTTTCTCGGAACTGCTTCAAATCAACTAGATATCTTTGTGCTGTAAATCTCCCAACAGCCAAACGCAAAAGCAGCAAACATCTCGCTGTATGTCCCACATCCAAAGTGCCAAGAGAGAGCTTGCTCTCCCTGTCTTTGAGTACTGTTTTCGCTGTGCCGGTTACCTCTTTGCTAACATTCTCTTCAGCGCTGCAGGGAAACCAGGAACCACGTGGAGAAGGCACCCACACTGAAAGTGCCTGGAGGGAACATTGGGGCTTCTTCTCAGTGTCTCTGACATAGGGTTTCACTGTCCCGGGAAAGTCTCTGCTAACACCCTGCAGAGCGCTGTGCCCAATCTACAGAAACGTCTTGCGGTATCTCCTACAGGGAAAGTGCCAGGAGGGAACTGTCCATCTTGTTCTCAGTGTCTCTGAGAATTGCTCTGATTATCCCTGTGACCTCTTTGCTAAGACTCTCCAGAGAGCCGTCCTCAAAACCAACACACATCTTGACATATCTCCCTCATTGATCGCAGTGTCTCCAGGAACGGCATTCAAGGAGCCAGGAACTTTTCTCCCTACACTGTCCATTGAGTTGTCCTCAAAACCAATATACATCCTGCTATATCTCCCACATGGAAAGTGCCAGGAGGGAGAAGTGGCGATTATGTTTAGACTTTCTCGGAACTGCTTCAAATCAACTAGATATCTTTGTGCTGTAAATCTCCCAACAGCCAAACGCAAAAGCAGCAAACATCTCGCTGTATGTCCCACATCCAAAGTGCCAAGAGAGAGCTTGCTCTCCCTGTCTTTGAGTACTGTTTTCGCTGTGCCGGTTACCTCTTTGCTAACATTCTCTTCAGCGCTGCAGGGAAACCAGGAACCACGTGGAGAAGGCACCCACACTGAAAGTGCCTGGAGGGAACATTGGGGCTTCTTCTCAGTGTCTCTGACATAGGGTTTCACTGTCCCGGGAAAGTCTCTGCTAACACCGTGCAGAGCGCTGTGCCCAATCTACAGAAACGTCTTGCGGTATCTCCTACAGGGAAAGTGCCAGGAGGGAACTGTCCATCTTGTTCTCAGTGTCTCTGAGAATTGCTCTGATTATCCCTGTGACCTCTTTGCTAAGACTCTCCAGAGAGCCGTCCTCAAAACCAACACACATCTTGACATATCTCCCTCATTGATCGCAGTGTCTCCAGGAACGGCATTCAAGGAGCCAGGAACTTTTCTCCCTACACTGTCCATTGAGTTGTCCTCAAAACCAATATACATCCTGCTATATCTCCCACATGGAAAGTGCCAGGAGGGAGAAGTGGCGATTATGTTTAGACTTTCTCGGAACTGCTTCAAATCAACTAGATATCTTTGTGCTGTAAATCTCCCAACAGCCAAATGCAAAAGCAGCAAACATCTCGCTGTATGTCCCACATCCAAAGTGCCAAGAGAGAGCTTGCTCTCCCTGTCTTTGAGTACTGTTTTCGCTGTGCCGGTTACCTCTTTGCTAACATTCTCTTCAGCGCTGCAGGGAAACCAGGAACCACGTGGAGAAGGCACCCACACTGAAAGTGCCTGGAGGGAACATTGGGGCTTCTTCTCAGTGTCTCTGACATAGGGTTTCACTGTCCCGGGAAAGTCTCTGCTAACACCCTGCAGAGCGCTGTGCCCAATCTACAGAAACGTCTTGCGGTATCTCCTACAGGGAAAGTGCCAGGAGGGAACTGTCCATCTTGTTCTCAGTGTCTCTGAGAATTGCTCTGATTATCCGTGTGACCTCTTTGCTAAGACTCTCCAGAGAGCCGTCCTCAAAACCAACACACATCTTGACATATCTCCCTCATTGATCGCAGTGTCTCCAGGAACGGCATTCAAGGAGCCAGGAACTTTTCTCCCTACACTGTCCATTGAGTTGTCCTCAAAACCAATATACATCCTGCTATATCTCCCACATGGAAAGTGCCAGGAGGGAGAAGTGGCGATTATGTTTAGACTTTCTCGGAACTGCTTCAAATCAACTAGATATCTTTGTGCTGTAAATCTCCCAACAGCCAAACGCAAAAGCAGCAAACATCTCGCTGTATGTCCCACATCCAAAGTGCCAAGAGAGAGCTTGCTCTCCCTGTCTTTGAGTACTGTTTTCGCTGTGCCGGTTACCTCTTTGCTAACATTCTCTTCAGCGCTGCAGGGAAACCAGGAACCACGTGGAGAAGGCACCCACACTGAAAGTGCCTGGAGGGAACATTGGGGCTTCTTCTCAGTGTCTCTGACATAGGGTTTCACTGTCCCGGGAAAGTCTCTGCTAACACCCTGCAGAGCGCTGTGCCCAATCTACAGAAACGTCTTGCGGTATCTCCTACAGGGAAAGTGCCAGGAGGGAACTGTCCATCTTGTTCTCAGTGTCTCTGAGAATTGCTCTGATTATCCCTGTGACCTCTTTGCTAAGACTCTCCAGAGAGCCGTCCTCAAAACCAACACACATCTTGACATATCTCCCTCATTGATCGCAGTGTCTCCAGGAACGGCATTCAAGGAGCCAGGAACTTTTCTCCCTACACTGTCCATTGAGTTGTCCTCAAAACCAATATACATCCTGCTATATCTCCCACATGGAAAGTGCCAGGAGGGAGAAGTGGCGATTATGTTTAGACTTTCTCGGAACTGCTTCAAATCAACTAGATATCTTTGTGCTGTAAATCTCCCAACAGCCAAACGCAAAAGCAGCAAACATCTCGCTGTATGTCCCACATCCAAAGTGCCAAGAGAGAGCTTGCTCTCCCTGTCTTTGAGTACTGTTTTCGCTGTGCCGGTTACCTCTTTGCTAACATTCTCTTCAGCGCTGCAGGGAAACCAGGAACCACGTGGAGAAGGCACCCACACTGAAAGTGCCTGGAGGGAACATTGGGGCTTCTTCTCAGTGTCTCTGACATAGGGTTTCACTGTCCCGGGAAAGTCTCTGCTAACACCCTGCAGAGCGCTGTGCCCAATCTACAGAAACGTCTTGCGGTATCTCCTACAGGGAAAGTGCCAGGAGGGAATTGTGGAGCTTGTTCTCAGTGTCTCTGAGAATTGCTCTGATTATCTGTGTGACCTCTTTGCTAAGACTCTCCAGAGAGCCGTCCTCAAAACCAACACACATCTTGACATATCTCCCACATTGATCGCAGTGTCTCCAGGAACGGCATTCAAGGAGCCAGGAACTTTTCTCCCTACACTGTCCATTGAGTTGTCCTCAAAACCAATATACATCCTGCTATATCTCCCACATGGAAAGTGCCAGGAGGGAGAAGTGGCGATTATGTTTAGACTTTCTCGGAACTGCTTCAAATCAACTAGATATCTTTGTGCTGTAAATCTCCCAACAGCCAAACGCAAAAGCAGCAAACATCTCGCTGTATGTCCCACATCCAAAGTGCCAAGAGAGAGCTTGCTCTCCCTGTCTTTGAGTACTGTTTTCGCTGTGCCGGTTACCTCTTTGCTAACATTCTCTTCAGCGCTGCAGGGAAACCAGGAACCACGTGGAGAAGGCACCCACACTGAAAGTGCCTGGAGGGAACATTGGGGCTTCTTCTCAGTGTCTCTGACATAGGGTTTCACTGTCCCGGGAAAGTCTCTGCTAACACCCTGCAGAGCGCTGTGCCCAATCTACAGAAACGTCTTGCGGTATCTCCTACAGGGAAAGTGCCAGGAGGGAATTGTCGAGCTTGTTCTCAGTGTCTCTGAGAATTGCTCTGATTATCCCTGTGACCTCTTTGCTAAGACTCTCCAGAGAGCCGTCCTCAAAACCAACACACATCTTGACATATCTCCCACATTGATCGCAGTGTCTCCAGGAACGGCATTCAAGGAGCCAGGAACTTTTCTCCCTACACTGTCCATTGAGTTGTCCTCAAAACCAATATACATCCTGCTATATCTCCCACATGGAAAGTGCCAGGAGGGAGAAGTGGCGATTATGTTTAGACTTTCTCGGAACTGCTTCAAATCAACTAGATATCTTTGTGCTGTAAATCTCCCAACAGCCAAACGCAAAAGCAGCAAACATCTCGCTGTATGTCCCACATCCAAAGTGCCAAGAGAGAGCTTGCTCTCCCTGTCTTTGAGTACTGTTTTCGCTGTGCCGGTTACCTCTTTGCTAACATTCTCTTCAGCGCTGCAGGGAAACCAGGAACCACGTGGAGAAGGCACCCACACTGAAAGTGCCTGGAGGGAACATTGGGGCTTCTTCTCAGTGTCTCTGACATAGGGTTTCACTGTCCCGGGAAAGTCTCTGCTAACACCCTGCAGAGCGCTGTGCCCAATCTACAGAAACGTCTTGCGGTATCTCCTACAGGGAAAGTGCCAGGAGGGAATTGTGGAGCTTGTTCTCAGTGTCTCTGAGAATTGCTCTGATTATCCGTGTGACCTCTTTGCTAAGACTCTCCAGAGAGCCGTCCTCAAAACCAACACACATCTTGACATATCTCCCTCATTGATCGCAGTGTCTCCAGGAACGGCATTCAAGGAGCCAGGAACTTTTCTCCCTACACTGTCCATTGAGTTGTCCTCAAAACCAATATACATCCTGCTATATCTCCCACATGGAAAGTGCCAGGAGGGAGAAGTGGGGATTATGTTTAGACTTCCTCGGAACTGCTTCAAATCTACTAGATATCTTTGTGCTGTAAATCTCCCAACAGCCAAACGCAAAAGCAGCAAACATCTCGCTGTATGTCCCACATCAAAAGTGCCAAGAGAGAGCTTGCTCTCCCTCTCTTTGAGTACTGTTTTCACTGTCCCGGTTACCTCTTTGCTAACATTCTCTTCAGCGCTGCAGGGAAACCAGGAACCACGTGGAGAAGGCACCCACACTGAAAGTGCCTGGAGGGAACATTGGGGCTTCTTCTCAGTGTCTCTGACATAGGGTTTCACTGTCCCGGGAAAGTCTCTGCTAACACCCTGCAGAGCGCTGTGCCCAATCTACAGAAACGTCTTGCGGTATCTCCTACAGGGAAAGTGCCAGGAGGGAACTGTCCATCTTGTTCTCAGTGTCTCTGAGAATTGCTCTGATTATCCCTGTGACCTCTTTGCTAAGACTCTCCAGAGAGCCGTCCTCAAAACCAACACACATCTTGACATATCTCCCTCATTGATCGCAGTGTCTCCAGGAACGGCATTCAAGGAGCCAGGAACTTTTCTCCCTACACTGTCCATTGAGTTGTCCTCAAAACCAATATACATCCTGCTATATCTCCCACATGGAAAGTGCCAGGAGGGAGAAGTGGCGATTATGTTTAGACTTTCTCGGAACTGCTTCAAATCAACTAGATATCTTTGTGCTGTAAATCTCCCAACAGCCAAACGCAAAAGCAGCAAACATCTCGCTGTATGTCCCACATCCAAAGTGCCAAGAGAGAGCTTGCTCTCCCTGTCTTTGAGTACTGTTTTCGCTGTGCCGGTTACCTCTTTGCTAACATTCTCTTCAGCGCTGCAGGGAAACCAGGAACCACGTGGAGAAGGCACCCACACTGAAAGTGCCTGGAGGGAACATTGGGGCTTCTTCTCAGTGTCTCTGACATAGGGTTTCACTGTCCCGGGAAAGTCTCTGCTAACACCCTGCAGAGCGCTGTGCCCAATCTACAGAAACGTCTTGCGGTATCTCCTACAGGGAAAGTGCCAGGAGGGAACTGTCCATCTTGTTCTCAGTGTCTCTGAGAATTGCTCTGATTATCCCTGTGACCTCTTTGCTAAGACTCTCCAGAGAGCCGTCCTCAAAACCAACACACATCTTGACATATCTCCCTCATTGATCGCAGTGTCTCCAGGAACGGCATTCAAGGAGCCAGGAACTTTTCTCCCTACACTGTCCATTGAGTTGTCCTCAAAACCAATATACATCCTGCTATATCTCCCACATGGAAAGTGCCAGGAGGGAGAAGTGGCGATTATGTTTAGACTTTCTCGGAACTGCTTCAAATCAACTAGATATCTTTGTGCTGTAAATCTCCCAACAGCCAAACGCAAAAGCAGCAAACATCTCGCTGTATGTCCCACATCCAAAGTGCCAAGAGAGAGCTTGCTCTCCCTGTCTTTGAGTACTGTTTTCGCTGTGCCGGTTACCTCTTTGCTAACATTCTCTTCAGCGCTGCAGGGAAACCAGGAACCACGTGGAGAAGGCACCCACACTGAAAGTGCCTGGAGGGAACATTGGGGCTTCTTCTCAGTGTCTCTGACATAGGGTTTCACTGTCCCGGGAAAGTCTCTGCTAACACCCTGCAGAGCGCTGTGCCCAATCTACAGAAACGTCTTGCGGTATCTCCTACAGGGAAAGTGCCAGGAGGGAATTGTCGAGCTTGTTCTCAGTGTCTCTGAGAATTGCTCTGATTATCCCTGTGACCTCTTTGCTAAGACTCTCCAGAGAGCCGTCCTCAAAACCAACACACATCTTGACATATCTCCCACATTGATCGCAGTGTCTCCAGGAACGGCATTCAAGGAGCCAGGAACTTTTCTCCCTACACTGTCCATTGAGTTGTCCTCAAAACCAATATACATCCTGCTATATCTCCCACATGGAAAGTGCCAGGAGGGAGAAGTGGCGATTATGTTTAGACTTTCTCGGAACTGCTTCAAATCAACTAGATATCTTTGTGCTGTAAATCTCCCAACAGCCAAACGCAAAAGCAGCAAACATCTCGCTGTATGTCCCACATCCAAAGTGCCAAGAGAGAGCTTGCTCTCCCTGTCTTTGAGTACTGTTTTCGCTGTGCCGGTTACCTCTTTGCTAACATTCTCTTCAGCGCTGCAGGGAAACCAGGAACCACGTGGAGAAGGCACCCACACTGAAAGTGCCTGGAGGGAACATTGGGGCTTCTTCTCAGTGTCTCTGACATAGGGTTTCACTGTCCCGGGAAAGTCTCTGCTAACACCCTGCAGAGCGCTGTGCCCAATCTACAGAAACGTCTTGCGGTATCTCCTACAGGGAAAGTGCCAGGAGGGAACTGTCCATCTTGTTCTCAGTGTCTCTGAGAATTGCTCTGATTATCCCTGTGACCTCTTTGCTAAGACTCTCCAGAGAGCCGTCCTCAAAACCAACACACATCTTGACATATCTCCCTCATTGATCGCAGTGTCTCCAGGAACGGCATTCAAGGAGCCAGGAACTTTTCTCCCTACACTGTCCATTGAGTTGTCCTCAAAACCAATATACATCCTGCTATATCTCCCACATGGAAAGTGCCAGGAGGGAGAAGTGGCGATTATGTTTAGACTTTCTCGGAACTGCTTCAAATCAACTAGATATCTTTGTGCTGTAAATCTCCCAACAGCCAAACGCAAAAGCAGCAAACATCTCGCTGTATGTCCCACATCCAAAGTGCCAAGAGAGAGCTTGCTCTCCCTGTCTTTGAGTACTGTTTTCGCTGTGCCGGTTACCTCTTTGCTAACATTCTCTTCAGCGCTGCAGGGAAACCAGGAACCACGTGGAGAAGGCACCCACACTGAAAGTGCCTGGAGGGAACATTGGGGCTTCTTCTCAGTGTCTCTGACATAGGGTTTCACTGTCCCGGGAAAGTCTCTGCTAACACCCTGCAGAGCGCTGTGCCCAATCTACAGAAACGTCTTGCGGTATCTCCTACAGGGAAAGTGCCAGGAGGGAATTGTCGAGCTTGTTCTCAGTGTCTCTGAGAATTGCTCTGATTATCCCTGTGACCTCTTTGCTAAGACTCTCCAGAGAGCCGTCCTCAAAACCAACACACATCTTGACATATCTCCCACATTGATCGCAGTGTCTCCAGGAACGGCATTCAAGGAGCCAGGAACTTTTCTCCCTACACTGTCCATTGAGTTGTCCTCAAAACCAATATACATCCTGCTATATCTCCCACATGGAAAGTGCCAGGAGGGAGAAGTGGCGATTATGTTTAGACTTTCTCGGAACTGCTTCAAATCAACTAGATATCTTTGTGCTGTAAATCTCCCAACAGCCAAACGCAAAAGCAGCAAACATCTCGCTGTATGTCCCACATCCAAAGTGCCAAGAGAGAGCTTGCTCTCCCTGTCTTTGAGTACTGTTTTCGCTGTGCCGGTTACCTCTTTGCTAACATTCTCTTCAGCGCTGCAGGGAAACCAGGAACCACGTGGAGAAGGCACCCACACTGAAAGTGCCTGGAGGGAACATTGGGGCTTCTTCTCAGTGTCTCTGACATAGGGTTTCACTGTCCCGGGAAAGTCTCTGCTAACACCCTGCAGAGCGCTGTGCCCAATCTACAGAAACGTCTTGCGGTATCTCCTACAGGGAAAGTGCCAGGAGGGAACTGTCCATCTTGTTCTCAGTGTCTCTGAGAATTGCTCTGATTATCCCTGTGACCTCTTTGCTAAGACTCTCCAGAGAGCCGTCCTCAAAACCAACACACATCTTGACATATCTCCCTCATTGATCGCAGTGTCTCCAGGAACGGCATTCAAGGAGCCAGGAACTTTTCTCCCTACACTGTCCATTGAGTTGTCCTCAAAACCAATATACATCCTGCTATATCTCCCACATGGAAAGTGCCAGGAGGGAGAAGTGGCGATTATGTTTAGACTTTCTCGGAACTGCTTCAAATCAACTAGATATCTTTGTGCTGTAAATCTCCCAACAGCCAAACGCAAAAGCAGCAAACATCTCGCTGTATGTCCCACATCCAAAGTGCCAAGAGAGAGCTTGCTCTCCCTGTCTTTGAGTACTGTTTTCGCTGTGCCGGTTACCTCTTTGCTAACATTCTCTTCAGCGCTGCAGGGAAACCAGGAACCACGTGGAGAAGGCACCCACACTGAAAGTGCCTGGAGGGAACATTGGGGCTTCTTCTCAGTGTCTCTGACATAGGGTTTCACTGTCCCGGGAAAGTCTCTGCTAACACCCTGCAGAGCGCTGTGCCCAATCTACAGAAACGTCTTGCGGTATCTCCTACAGGGAAAGTGCCAGGAGGGAACTGTCCATCTTGTTCTCAGTGTCTCTGAGAATTGCTCTGATTATCCCTGTGACCTCTTTGCTAAGACTCTCCAGAGAGCCGTCCTCAAAACCAACACACATCTTGACATATCTCCCTCATTGATCGCAGTGTCTCCAGGAACGGCATTCAAGGAGCCAGGAACTTTTCTCCCTACACTGTCCATTGAGTTGTCCTCAAAACCAATATACATCCTGCTATATCTCCCACATGGAAAGTGCCAGGAGGGAGAAGTGGCGATTATGTTTAGACTTTCTCGGAACTGCTTCAAATCAACTAGATATCTTTGTGCTGTAAATCTCCCAACAGCCAAACGCAAAAGCAGCAAACATCTCGCTGTATGTCCCACATCCAAAGTGCCAAGAGAGAGCTTGCTCTCCCTGTCTTTGAGTACTGTTTTCGCTGTGCCGGTTACCTCTTTGCTAACATTCTCTTCAGCGCTGCAGGGAAACCAGGAACCACGTGGAGAAGGCACCCACACTGAAAGTGCCTGGAGGGAACATTGGGGCTTCTTCTCAGTGTCTCTGACATAGGGTTTCACTGTCCCGGGAAAGTCTCTGCTAACACCCTGCAGAGCGCTGTGCCCAATCTACAGAAACGTCTTGCGGTATCTCCTACAGGGAAAGTGCCAGGAGGGAACTGTCCATCTTGTTCTCAGTGTCTCTGAGAATTGCTCTGATTATCCCTGTGACCTCTTTGCTAAGACTCTCCAGAGAGCCGTCCTCAAAACCAACACACATCTTGACATATCTCCCTCATTGATCGCAGTGTCTCCAGGAACGGCATTCAAGGAGCCAGGAACTTTTCTCCCTACACTGTCCATTGAGTTGTCCTCAAAACCAATATACATCCTGCTATATCTCCCACATGGAAAGTGCCAGGAGGGAGAAGTGGCGATTATGTTTAGACTTTCTCGGAACTGCTTCAAATCAACTAGATATCTTTGTGCTGTAAATCTCCCAACAGCCAAACGCAAAAGCAGCAAACATCTCGCTGTATGTCCCACATCCAAAGTGCCAAGAGAGAGCTTGCTCTCCCTGTCTTTGAGTACTGTTTCCGCTGTGCCGGTTACCTCTTTGCTAACATTCTCTTCAGCGCTGCAGGGAAACCAGGAACCACGTGGAGAAGGCACCCACACTGAAAGTGCCTGGAGGGAACATTGGGGCTTCTTCTCAGTGTCTCTGACATAGGGTTTCACTGTCCCGGGAAAGTCTCTGCTAACACCCTGCAGAGCGCTGTGCCCAATCTACAGAAACGTCTTGCGGTATCTCCTACAGGGAAAGTGCCAGGAGGGAATTGTCGAGCTTGTTCTCAGTGTCTCTGAGAATTGCTCTGATTATCCCTGTGACCTCTTTGCTAAGACTCTCCAGAGAGCCGTCCTCAAAACCAACACACATCTTGACATATCTCCCACATTGATCGCAGTGTCTCCAGGAACGGCATTCAAGGAGCCAGGAACTTTTCTCCCTACACTGTCCATTGAGTTGTCCTCAAAACCAATATACATCCTGCTATATCTCCCACATGGAAAGTGCCAGGAGGGAGAAGTGGCGATTATGTTTAGACTTTCTCGGAACTGCTTCAAATCAACTAGATATCTTTGTGCTGTAAATCTCCCAACAGCCAAACGCAAAAGCAGCAAACATCTCGCTGTATGTCCCACATCCAAAGTGCCAAGAGAGAGCTTGCTCTCCCTGTCTTTGAGTACTGTTTTCGCTGTGCCGGTTACCTCTTTGCTAACATTCTCTTCAGCGCTGCAGGGAAACCAGGAACCACGTGGAGAAGGCACCCACACTGAAAGTGCCTGGAGGGAACATTGGGGCTTCTTCTCAGTGTCTCTGACATAGGGTTTCACTGTCCCGGGAAAGTCTCTGCTAACACCCTGCAGAGCGCTGTGCCCAATCTACAGAAACGTCTTGCGGTATCTCCTACAGGGAAAGTGCCAGGAGGGAACTGTCCATCTTGTTCTCAGTGTCTCTGAGAATTGCTCTGATTATCCCTGTGACCTCTTTGCTAAGACTCTCCAGAGAGCCGTCCTCAAAACCAACACACATCTTGACATATCTCCCTCATTGATCGCAGTGTCTCCAGGAACGGCATTCAAGGAGCCAGGAACTTTTCTCCCTACACTGTCCATTGAGTTGTCCTCAAAACCAATATACATCCTGCTATATCTCCCACATGGAAAGTGCCAGGAGGGAGAAGTGGCGATTATGTTTAGACTTTCTCGGAACTGCTTCAAATCAACTAGATATCTTTGTGCTGTAAATCTCCCAACAGCCAAACGCAAAAGCAGCAAACATCTCGCTGTATGTCCCACATCCAAAGTGCCAAGAGAGAGCTTGCTCTCCCTGTCTTTGAGTACTGTTTTCGCTGTGCCGGTTACCTCTTTGCTAACATTCTCTTCAGCGCTGCAGGGAAACCAGGAACCACGTGGAGAAGGCACCCACACTGAAAGTGCCTGGAGGGAACATTGGGGCTTCTTCTCAGTGTCTCTGACATAGGGTTTCACTGTCCCGGGAAAGTCTCTGCTAACACCCTGCAGAGCGCTGTGCCCAATCTACAGAAACGTCTTGCGGTATCTCCTACAGGGAAAGTGCCAGGAGGGAACTGTCCATCTTGTTCTCAGTGTCTCTGAGAATTGCTCTGATTATCCCTGTGACCTCTTTGCTAAGACTCTCCAGAGAGCCGTCCTCAAAACCAACACACATCTTGACATATCTCCCTCATTGATCGCAGTGTCTCCAGGAACGGCATTCAAGGAGCCAGGAACTTTTCTCCCTACACTGTCCATTGAGTTGTCCTCAAAACCAATATACATCCTGCTATATCTCCCACATGGAAAGTGCCAGGAGGGAGAAGTGGCGATTATGTTTAGACTTTCTCGGAACTGCTTCAAATCAACTAGATATCTTTGTGCTGTAAATCTCCCAACAGCCAAACGCAAAAGCAGCAAACATCTCGCTGTATGTCCCACATCCAAAGTGCCAAGAGAGAGCTTGCTCTCCCTGTCTTTGAGTACTGTTTTCGCTGTGCCGGTTACCTCTTTGCTAACATTCTCTTCAGCGCTGCAGGGAAACCAGGAACCACGTGGAGAAGGCACCCACACTGAAAGTGCCTGGAGGGAACATTGGGGCTTCTTCTCAGTGTCTCTGACATAGGGTTTCACTGTCCCGGGAAAGTCTCTGCTAACACCCTGCAGAGCGCTGTGCCCAATCTACAGAAACGTCTTGCGGTATCTCCTACAGGGAAAGTGCCAGGAGGGAACTGTCCATCTTGTTCTCAGTGTCTCTGAGAATTGCTCTGATTATCCCTGTGACCTCTTTGCTAAGACTCTCCAGAGAGCCGTCCTCAAAACCAACACACATCTTGACATATCTCCCTCATTGATCGCAGTGTCTCCAGGAACGGCATTCAAGGAGCCAGGAACTTTTCTCCCTACACTGTCCATTGAGTTGTCCTCAAAACCAATATACATCCTGCTATATCTCCCACATGGAAAGTGCCAGGAGGGAGAAGTGGCGATTATGTTTAGACTTTCTCGGAACTGCTTCAAATCAACTAGATATCTTTGTGCTGTAAATCTCCCAACAGCCAAACGCAAAAGCAGCAAACATCTCGCTGTATGTCCCACATCCAAAGTGCCAAGAGAGAGCTTGCTCTCCCTGTCTTTGAGTACTGTTTTCGCTGTGCCGGTTACCTCTTTGCTAACATTCTCTTCAGCGCTGCAGGGAAACCAGGAACCACGTGGAGAAGGCACCCACACTGAAAGTGCCTGGAGGGAACATTGGGGCTTCTTCTCAGTGTCTCTGACATAGGGTTTCACTGTCCCGGGAAAGTCTCTGCTAACACCCTGCAGAGCGCTGTGCCCAATCTACAGAAACGTCTTGCGGTATCTCCTACAGGGAAAGTGCCAGGAGGGAACTGTCCATCTTGTTCTCAGTGTCTCTGAGAATTGCTCTGATTATCCCTGTGACCTCTTTGCTAAGACTCTCCAGAGAGCCGTCCTCAAAACCAACACACATCTTGACATATCTCCCTCATTGATCGCAGTGTCTCCAGGAACGGCATTCAAGGAGCCAGGAACTTTTCTCCCTACACTGTCCATTGAGTTGTCCTCAAAACCAATATACATCCTGCTATATCTCCCACATGGAAAGTGCCAGGAGGGAGAAGTGGCGATTATGTTTAGACTTTCTCGGAACTGCTTCAAATCAACTAGATATCTTTGTGCTGTAAATCTCCCAACAGCCAAACGCAAAAGCAGCAAACATCTCGCTGTATGTCCCACATCCAAAGTGCCAAGAGAGAGCTTGCTCTCCCTGTCTTTGAGTACTGTTTTCGCTGTGCCGGTTACCTCTTTGCTAACATTCTCTTCAGCGCTGCAGGGAAACCAGGAACCACGTGGAGAAGGCACCCACACTGAAAGTGCCTGGAGGGAACATTGGGGCTTCTTCTCAGTGTCTCTGACATAGGGTTTCACTGTCCCGGGAAAGTCTCTGCTAACACCCTGCAGAGCGCTGTGCCCAATCTACAGAAACGTCTTGCGGTATCTCCTACAGGGAAAGTGCCAGGAGGGAACTGTCCATCTTGTTCTCAGTGTCTCTGAGAATTGCTCTGATTATCCCTGTGACCTCTTTGCTAAGACTCTCCAGAGAGCCGTCCTCAAAACCAACACACATCTTGACATATCTCCCTCATTGATCGCAGTGTCTCCAGGAACGGCATTCAAGGAGCCAGGAACTTTTCTCCCTACACTGTCCATTGAGTTGTCCTCAAAACCAATATACATCCTGCTATATCTCCCACATGGAAAGTGCCAGGAGGGAGAAGTGGCGATTATGTTTAGACTTTCTCGGAACTGCTTCAAATCAACTAGATATCTTTGTGCTGTAAATCTCCCAACAGCCAAACGCAAAAGCAGCAAACATCTCGCTGTATGTCCCACATCCAAAGTGCCAAGAGAGAGCTTGCTCTCCCTGTCTTTGAGTACTGTTTCCGCTGTGCCGGTTACCTCTTTGCTAACATTCTCTTCAGCGCTGCAGGGAAACCAGGAACCACGTGGAGAAGGCACCCACACTGAAAGTGCCTGGAGGGAACATTGGGGCTTCTTCTCAGTGTCTCTGACATAGGGTTTCACTGTCCCGGGAAAGTCTCTGCTAACACCCTGCAGAGCGCTGTGCCCAATCTACAGAAACGTCTTGCGGTATCTCCTACAGGGAAAGTGCCAGGAGGGAATTGTCGAGCTTGTTCTCAGTGTCTCTGAGAATTGCTCTGATTATCCCTGTGACCTCTTTGCTAAGACTCTCCAGAGAGCCGTCCTCAAAACCAACACACATCTTGACATATCTCCCACATTGATCGCAGTGTCTCCAGGAACGGCATTCAAGGAGCCAGGAACTTTTCTCCCTACACTGTCCATTGAGTTGTCCTCAAAACCAATATACATCCTGCTATATCTCCCACATGGAAAGTGCCAGGAGGGAGAAGTGGCGATTATGTTTAGACTTTCTCGGAACTGCTTCAAATCAACTAGATATCTTTGTGCTGTAAATCTCCCAACAGCCAAACGCAAAAGCAGCAAACATCTCGCTGTATGTCCCACATCCAAAGTGCCAAGAGAGAGCTTGCTCTCCCTGTCTTTGAGTACTGTTTTCGCTGTGCCGGTTACCTCTTTGCTAACATTCTCTTCAGCGCTGCAGGGAAACCAGGAACCACGTGGAGAAGGCACCCACACTGAAAGTGCCTGGAGGGAACATTGGGGCTTCTTCTCAGTGTCTCTGACATAGGGTTTCACTGTCCCGGGAAAGTCTCTGCTAACACCCTGCAGAGCGCTGTGCCCAATCTACAGAAACGTCTTGCGGTATCTCCTACAGGAAAGTGCCAGGAGGGAACTGTCCATCTTGTTCTCAGTGTCTCTGAGAATTGCTCTGATTATCCCTGTGACCTCTTTGCTAAGACTCTCCAGAGAGCCGTCCTCAAAACCAACACACATCTTGACATATCTCCCTCATTGATCGCAGTGTCTCCAGGAACGGCATTCAAGGAGCCAGGAACTTTTCTCCCTACACTGTCCATTGAGTTGTCCTCAAAACCAATATACATCCTGCTATATCTCCCACATGGAAAGTGCCAGGAGGGAGAAGTGGCGATTATGTTTAGACTTTCTCGGAACTGCTTCAAATCAACTAGATATCTTTGTGCTGTAAATCTCCCAACAGCCAAACGCAAAAGCAGCAAACATCTCGCTGTATGTCCCACATCCAAAGTGCCAAGAGAGAGCTTGCTCTCCCTGTCTTTGAGTACTGTTTTCGCTGTGCCGGTTACCTCTTTGCTAACATTCTCTTCAGCGCTGCAGGGAAACCAGGAACCACGTGGAGAAGGCACCCACACTGAAAGTGCCTGGAGGGAACATTGGGGCTTCTTCTCAGTGTCTCTGACATAGGGTTTCACTGTCCCGGGAAAGTCTCTGCTAACACCCTGCAGAGCGCTGTGCCCAATCTACAGAAACGTCTTGCGGTATCTCCTACAGGGAAAGTGCCAGGAGGGAACTGTCCATCTTGTTCTCAGTGTCTCTGAGAATTGCTCTGATTATCCCTGTGACCTCTTTGCTAAGACTCTCCAGAGAGCCGTCCTCAAAACCAACACACATCTTGACATATCTCCCTCATTGATCGCAGTGTCTCCAGGAACGGCATTCAAGGAGCCAGGAACTTTTCTCCCTACACTGTCCATTGAGTTGTCCTCAAAACCAATATACATCCTGCTATATCTCCCACATGGAAAGTGCCAGGAGGGAGAAGTGGCGATTATGTTTAGACTTTCTCGGAACTGCTTCAAATCAACTAGATATCTTTGTGCTGTAAATCTCCCAACAGCCAAACGCAAAAGCAGCAAACATCTCGCTGTATGTCCCACATCCAAAGTGCCAAGAGAGAGCTTGCTCTCCCTGTCTTTGAGTACTGTTTCCGCTGTGCCGGTTACCTCTTTGCTAACATTCTCTTCAGCGCTGCAGGGAAACCAGGAACCACGTGGAGAAGGCACCCACACTGAAAGTGCCTGGAGGGAACATTGGGGCTTCTTCTCAGTGTCTCTGACATAGGGTTTCACTGTCCCGGGAAAGTCTCTGCTAACACCCTGCAGAGCGCTGTGCCCAATCTACAGAAACGTCTTG
The DNA here is from genome assembly GCF_963924245.1 of Chroicocephalus ridibundus. Classification (NCBI taxonomy): domain Eukaryota; kingdom Metazoa; phylum Chordata; class Aves; order Charadriiformes; family Laridae; genus Chroicocephalus; species Chroicocephalus ridibundus. The sequence continues at coordinate 193,144 of NW_026961612.1, forward strand.
CGGTATCTCCTACAGGGAAAGTGCCAGGAGGGAATTGTCGAGCTTGTTCTCAGTGTCTCTGAGAATTGCTCTGATTATCCCTGTGACCTCTTTGCTAAGACTCTCCAGAGAGCCGTCCTCAAAACCAACACACATCTTGACATATCTCCCACATTGATCGCAGTGTCTCCAGGAACGGCATTCAAGGAGCCAGGAACTTTTCTCCCTACACTGTCCATTGAGTTGTCCTCAAAACCAATATACATCCTGCTATATCTCCCACATGGAAAGTGCCAGGAGGGAGAAGTGGCGATTATGTTTAGACTTTCTCGGAACTGCTTCAAATCAACTAGATATCTTTGTGCTGTAAATCTCCCAACAGCCAAACGCAAAAGCAGCAAACATCTCGCTGTATGTCCCACATCCAAAGTGCCAAGAGAGAGCTTGCTCTCCCTGTCTTTGAGTACTGTTTTCGCTGTGCCGGTTACCTCTTTGCTAACATTCTCTTCAGCGCTGCAGGGAAACCAGGAACCACGTGGAGAAGGCACCCACACTGAAAGTGCCTGGAGGGAACATTGGGGCTTCTTCTCAGTGTCTCTGACATAGGGTTTCACTGTCCCGGGAAAGTCTCTGCTAACACCCTGCAGAGCGCTGTGCCCAATCTACAGAAACGTCTTGCGGTATCTCCTACAGGGAAAGTGCCAGGAGGGAACTGTCCATCTTGTTCTCAGTGTCTCTGAGAATTGCTCTGATTATCCCTGTGACCTCTTTGCTAAGACTCTCCAGAGAGCCGTCCTCAAAACCAACACACATCTTGACATATCTCCCTCATTGATCGCAGTGTCTCCAGGAACGGCATTCAAGGAGCCAGGAACTTTTCTCCCTACACTGTCCATTGAGTTGTCCTCAAAACCAATATACATCCTGCTATATCTCCCACATGGAAAGTGCCAGGAGGGAGAAGTGGCGATTATGTTTAGACTTTCTCGGAACTGCTTCAAATCAACTAGATATCTTTGTGCTGTAAATCTCCCAACAGCCAAACGCAAAAGCAGCAAACATCTCGCTGTATGTCCCACATCCAAAGTGCCAAGAGAGAGCTTGCTCTCCCTGTCTTTGAGTACTGTTTTCGCTGTGCCGGTTACCTCTTTGCTAACATTCTCTTCAGCGCTGCAGGGAAACCAGGAACCACGTGGAGAAGGCACCCACACTGAAAGTGCCTGGAGGGAACATTGGGGCTTCTTCTCAGTGTCTCTGACATAGGGTTTCACTGTCCCGGGAAAGTCTCTGCTAACACCCTGCAGAGCGCTGTGCCCAATCTACAGAAACGTCTTGCGGTATCTCCTACAGGAAAGTGCCAGGAGGGAACTGTCCATCTTGTTCTCAGTGTCTCTGAGAATTGCTCTGATTATCCCTGTGACCTCTTTGCTAAGACTCTCCAGAGAGCCGTCCTCAAAACCACACACATCTTGACATATCTCCCTCATTGATCGCAGTGTCTCCAGGAACGGCATTCAAGGAGCCAGGAACTTTTCTCCCTACACTGTCCATTGAGTTGTCCTCAAAACCAATATACATCCTGCTATATCTCCCACATGGAAAGTGCCAGGAGGGAGAAGTGGCGATTATGTTTAGACTTTCTCGGAACTGCTTCAAATCAACTAGATATCTTTGTGCTGTAAATCTCCAACAGCCAAACGCAAAAGCAGCAAACATCTCGCTGTATGTCCCACATCCAAAGTGCCAAGAGAGAGCTTGCTCTCCCTGTCTTTGAGTACTGTTTTCGCTGTGCCGGTTACCTCTTTGCTAACATTCTCTTCAGCGCTGCAGGGAAACCAGGAACCACGTGGAGAAGGCACCCACACTGAAAGTGCCTGGAGGGAACATTGGGGCTTTTTCTCAGTGTCTCTGACATAGGGTTTCACTGTCCCGGGAAAGTCTCTGCTAACACCCTGCAGAGCGCTGTGCCCAATCTACAGAAACGTCTTGCGGTATCTCC